>NC_056731.1:1598538991-1598838991 GCF_019279795.1 Protopterus annectens
AGAACTCGTTGTAAGCACTAAATAAGCTACAAATTACTACAGCACTTAACTTTCCTCACTTGTCTACAGGAAAACAGTTTTTAGTACTTAATAAATAAGCACCTATCCAGGCATGTCTAAGGGTCAGCTTCCGGTGTTTTCTCCTGTCTACCTGATGAATCTGGGCATCTTGGGGCAATACAGCAATTGTCTCATGTACACATACAACCCTCTCCTCCTACCACCCAAAACTACAACCTGTGAGAGATGCACTTATATAGCCAAACCGGAAGCAAAGCTCTCTTCACCCAAGACTGGACTAGACAGTCAAGAGGAGAAGGTAAACACTTGCACCACACCACACTCATCACATAGTCCCTCAAAACCTACACCACCAAAACACACACATAGTAACACAAAACATACACCTACATTCACAGAGGCTCTCAATAAAAATCTGCTCAAGCAACAGAGACCTCCAAAGCAGAAATGCATGCAACCTCCACCCCCCTAACACAACCCAAATGACACATAGCCCACAAACTCAGTGTGCCACTCAGGAACCAAGAGTACGTGTAGACCAAATTCTCACTCTGGAATACTGTAAACCGTTCAGCAGATGCAAAAATGCAAACAAAGTCTTTTGCAATTTAACCAAAGAATTCTCGCCAAAATAATAGCAAAGTGATGGACATAAAATCTTTATTCCACAGACACGAACCAATTTGTTCCACACAAGGCAAGTTACTTGCCCAAACTGCTTATTGAATTAAAGCTGTTTATAAGAAACCTTAATTTAAAGGTGTTCTTTAAAAATCAACCCCAGGGAGAACATTTGCTCTGTAGAAGCAGCACTTTCAATCCTCCTACTCATCCCAAACTACAGCTGTTTGAGGAACTCATTGAAAAAAGTTTAAGGGACTATTTTAAAAACAAAAATATTAAACATTCCACTAATTTTCCTCACAGATTACAGGTTATTATAGATAAAATCAAGGATGAAAGCATCAGGGTCATGAGGCCTGATAAAGGGGGTGGTATTGTACTGATGAAACAGTTGGAATATGACAACTACATGCGTAACATTCTACAGGACATTAAAACATATGAGTCCATTTCTTTAAATGAACTTAATATTGCACTTGGAAAAATCAAGGACTATTTATACGATTTGTTAATGCAGGGGTTCATTGATGAAAAAACGTACAACTTTCTGACTGTTTCCAAACCTAAAACCCCAATTTTATTTGGCATCCCCATGGTCCACAAGGGGCTAACCCCGTTGAAATTTAATAGTCGGGTGGAATAACAGAACCACTTAGTAAATTTGTGGATGTTCAATTAAAAAGCTATGTAGCAAGGTTAAAATATATTTGCAAGGACTCCTGGGAATTTCTAAGTAGTTTAGATCAAAGTATGGACAATTCCAGTTTATATATGGTCACGATAGATATCGTTGACTTATTTCCTAGTATCCCTCATGAGCAGGGTTTAGACTGGTTTGGTGAGGCAATAAGTATGGAATCTGGCCTCAGCAACTGTATGGTTAACAACATACTTGAGTTTATGAGAATAATTTTGAACAACAATTTCATATTTTTTAATGGGGAGTTCTTTAAGCAAAAAAGTGGGGTGGCCATGGGGGCTCCATGTGCTACTTCTTACGCAAACATAGTTTTGAGTAAATGGGAGACACAATTCATTCATTCTACCCAATGGAGCAAATACATCAGCTTCTACAGGAGATTTTTGGATGATATTTGTATTCTTTGGGCAGGCTCTGAAGTGGACTTTCATGATTTCATGAATTATTTAACTCGAACCACCAACTTCTTGAAATAAATGAGAGAACTTTACATTATTTGGACATTAAACTCACTAAAAAATCTGACAATGTTGGTTTTGTTTCCCAAATATACAGAAAAAAGACACACTGTAATTCTTTTTTACATTTTAATAGTGGGCACCCATTGCACGTTAAGAGGGGCATCATTAAGGGACAACTGGTACGCGCCTCTAGAATATGTAGTACACAAGAATTATTCTTTGAGGAGATAGGATTTCTTAGGAGCTCTTTTCTTGATAGAGGGTATTCTGATGAATTTTTTCAGGACATTCTTGGTGAAGTTTTGAGAAAAAGAGACGCACATTTCCCGCCACTATTAGGGGTTAAAATGGTGATTCCTAGGAGGCAGAACAAATTTGAAGACAATTCTAGTAGCAATTTCACATACACATATTCACAGGATGCAACTTTTATTGAAAACACAGCAAGCAATCTTTGGCCTATTGTTCACATGCAGGATGAATTTGCCAACATATTTCCCAACAAAATCACGTTTGTTAGAAAAAGGGGTATTAACTTGAAGGGCATTTTTGAAACTAAAACCAATTCTAACAACACCTTGGGAACTAACGTAATGACCAAACGAAAGGGCACTTATGCATGTGGCAGGTGCCACCAATGTACGTTTATTATAAATAGTGATAAAATCACTATTCCTTCTAGAAGTATCACTATTACATCTAAAGAACACTTTTCCTGTAATTCATCTAAAGTGGTATATCTAGGAATTTGCCAAAATTGTTTATCATTTTATGTTGGCAAAACAGAAAGAGAGTTTAGACGTAGGATATATGAGCATATGAACGATATTAAAACAAAAAAGGAGACGAATGCTTTTGTCAAGCATTCTCAAAACTGTACCAACATGTCTATTCGCTTTTTTGTTTTGGATAGGGTACTTTGTGACAAGAGGGGTGGTGATTGGAAAAATGCTCTGAATATCAAAGAACTAATTTGGCAGCTTAGGCTTGATGCCACCAGATGCCCCGGTTTAAATGATGGAACCAGTTTGGCTTGTATTCTGAAGGACAAACGAAGTAAATTATAAATTTGAAGTCTTTGTTTACACACACATTTTTAATTAATTTAATTTAATTATTTAATTATTTTCTATATTTTTTGTTGTTTTGTCATTAAGGTACATGTCTACATGATTCTTCCTTATTATTTACTTGTACCACACACTGACTACAACACAAATTTAGCATTAAAATTGTTTGATTACAATAAATTAATCAACATTTAATTATTTAATATTTATTTTGGTTAAAGTATAAATATGTTCATACTTGACTTTAAAACTTAAATGCTCAGAACACTTACTTGCAAGGTAAATTTTAAAGAATGCAACAATTTTATTATTTAATATTTAATCTTCAAAGTTTACTTTTTACATACTGTAATATGTAAAATTGTATTTCAACTACTTGGAAAGCATTATGTACAACCGCATACACAACTACGTTGTAATTAACATCTAGTACAAAAAATGAGATCCAACGCAGTTGCCATGTTAAATTTTGAACGGAGGCAACATTAGGAAGTTTTTTCAGGTAGATTTTTATTACTAAATGTGCCAGAATGTAATGTATTACATCTCCACTATTTTAATACACATTTTTTATTGATGTATAAAATGTACATGTTTAATCAGTTTTCTATATTTAATTTTCAAATGTATATATTTTTTAAAAAAGAAAGCATGGTTGATTAACTAAATGATTGACTAATTATTCAATCAATTAATGTAACAATTCAGCATATATAAGCAAGATCTGTTGTGTAAAGAAATCACACTTGAAAAAGCGCTTGTGTTGGAGTTTGGTTTGTGTCTGTGGAATAAAGATTTTATGTCCATCACTTTGCTATTATTTTGGTGAGAATTCTTTGGTTAAATTGCAAAAGACTTTGTTTGCATTTTTGCATCTGCTGAACGGTTTACAGTATTCCAGAGTGAGAATTTGGTCTACACGTACTCTTGGTTCCTGGTTGTGGTTTGCTGCTTCTTTTGATCAGTGTGCCACTCAACCACAGCCCATAAGGCATAACAGCGTACCCAACATTCTAGTCATTGGTGACTCTATAGTCAGGCACACTGATCTTCCACTCACCAGACTAAACAAGGAGAAAGTTACTGTCAGCTGCCTGTCAGGTGCCAGGATCCACCACATAACGCACACACTCAGGTCACTCCACAACAAGTACAAATATGACTATGTCATTGTCCATCTTGGTGTGAATGACCTGAGACATACCTCCCTGGACTACATGAAAAGAGACATGGAGGAGCTCTCCGATCTTGTAGCCCAGGCAGGTATGACCCTAGCCCTGAGTAGCGTCCTGTCATCACCCAGAAAGATATCACAGTACAAGGACAAAATGATTCACTTCAACAATTGGCTAAGTTTCTGGTATCATTCTAAGGGGATCCAGTATCTGTCTGCCTGGGATGACATGATTGACAGACCACGATGCTTTGCCAGAGATGGCCTGCACCTGTTACCCTTGGGATTCCAGATACTGGCTAAGGCTCTTGCCACCCCTATTTTGCCTTTTTAGGCAAGGTTCAAATGACAAATTCACCTCCGTAACAGGTACAAGCAAGCAAAATCTGAGGGTAATGCTACTCAATGCTAGATGTCTAAACCCCAAAATGCATTCACTCGAGGCACTCCTTAAAATGGAGAACATCGACATCTGTTCAGTGACAAGAGACCTCGTTCAAGGCTCCAGAGTGCACCCCTGCATTACCAGGCTATAATTCATACCACACCTTTTGGCCACCTAACCTGGACCGAAGCACTAAAAGTGGAGGCGTGTCCATATTCATTAACAATATCATCACCTCCAGGCTAGATGCTCAGCATAATGCATCCAAGATTATCCAAGTGCAACTAACTCTGGGCAAGACCGCAATCTAAATTGTAACTTGCTACAGATCCCTCACCATGTCTCAGGATTCCCACTCCTCATTTCTTGATACACTGGAAAATATTAGGGTACAACCCAACACCCTAATAATGGGCGATTTCACCTACTCCACCATTAACTGGGAAAACTACTCATGTACCAACTCTTTCGCTCAACGTTTTCTGGAATTCATAAATTCCAACGCCTTGGATCAACTTATCCACACCCCCACCAGGGGCAGCAATATCCTAGTCCTGGTCACTACCAGCATGGGCGACCTGTGTTCCACACCAGAGGTCAGTTTCTCGTTGGTCAGATCTGACCACAAGCTAATCAGCCTAGACATCCACATCTCACTCCCACCCCCCATTAGGGAAACCACTGTAAAAAATTTCTCCAAAGCCAACTTCACACTTCTTAAGACAGAAGTGGCAAACTTCACAACACCCATGCAGATGGACAATAGAGGTACGACTGCCGAATCCTACACAAATGAACTTTATAAGCAATTACAAGAGTGCATGGATTGTGCTATCCCTAACAGAACCAAGATGCTATCCTCCAAAAAATGGAAGCCAGTCTGGTGGTCCCCTGCCATAAACAAACTCTACAACAGAAGAAAGAAACTGTTGCAAAAAAGAGTAAAATCCCATGACTGGAACAACTCCCTGGTCAGCCTCAAGTAAGAAGCTGAGATCCCTCATAAAATCATCCAAAGCTAATTATAAAAACAAAATCGCCACTGGTTCTAAAGACAATCACAAAGCATTCTATAGCTATGTCAAGAATCTCAATGGCAACGCTCAGATCTGCTCTGAGTTACAGCACAATGGCATTAAATATACAGAATCAACTGATATTGCCAACATCCTGGCTGATAGGTTCAGTGTTAACTTTACCCCCCTCTTACCCCCTAAAGGGCCCATCTCTGCACTGGAAAAATGCAAAGTTCCTGTAATCATGACTGCACAGGTAAAAACACACTATCCAAAGTCTAGAACACAGCATCCACGGGACCTGACAACATCTCAGGCTGCGTTCTACATGAACTACAGAATGAACTGGCACCCTACCTAAGCACCATGTTCAGTCATATCCTCACCTTAGGCTTTGTGCCTACTGAATAGCGCACAATGACGGTTATTCCACTCCACAAAGGGGGAGCTACCATGGACCCTGGGAACTACTGCCCCATTAGCCTAACGAGCTTTTTCTGCAAGGCCATGGAATGTAACATCATGCAACTTATAAACAAAGACAATGGTAATCTCCAAACTCTGGACCCCACCCAGTTCAGGTTTGTAAAAGGCAAATCATGTCTCCTAAACCTGATTGACTTCTTTGAAGAAGTCACCAAAGCCGTAGACGAGGGTAAGGTGGTTCACACAGCCTATCTAGATCTCGCCAAGGCTTTTGACACTATTCCCCACTCTGGAATTATAGATAAACTCACTAAACTAGGTATAAATCCCTATGTCACAAGATGGGTTACCAACTGGCTCACTGACAGAACCCACACTGTGAAAGTAGCAGACTCTAAATCTGACTTCAGACCAGTGACAAGTGGAGTACCACAGGGTTCAGTCCTGGGTCCTCTCCTGTTTGGTATCTACTTTTCTGAAGTACAAGCTAACACAGAAGGTCCTTGGCTAATGACGTTCTCAGATGACTGCAAACTAGGAGCCATAACTGAAGCTCCTAATGATGTGGACATCCTACAAAAGGGCCTCACTGAGACAGATGCCTGGTGTCAAAGCCATGGCCTCAAGCTCAATGCCAAAAAGTGCATTGTCATCCCCTTTGTTAAAAACTCTGCACCTATGAGCTACCACATAGGTGGTAGTCTACTTAACACCAAAAGTGTGATAAGAGACCTTGGGACACAGGTGGACAGTAGTCTCTCCTTTGATAATCACATCGCCACAGTAGTCAGGAAATTCTTCTACGTGGCACACCTCATCACAAAAGGTTTCTCATCCAGGAAAAAGAGGTAATTGTTCACCTCTACTCGTCACTTATTAGACCCGTTATAGACTACAATGCCCCTTTTGGTATGTACCTCACAAGACATCTACAACAACTGGAAAGGCCGCAGAAATACCTCACAAAGAGGATTACAAGCCTCAAACAGTTGCCCTACGTAGACTGTCTCAAAAAACACCAGCTTTACTCAGTCACATATTGCCTACTCAGAGGCGATCTCTGCCTAACATACAAAGCTATGTCAAACCCAGAGCTGTTGAACATGCTCCACTTAAAGAAATCCCAATCCCTCCGAGCTACATGCTCTAGGGACTTAAACCTTGTCACCACAATAAACAGAACATGCTGGAGGGATAGATTCCTGTCCTACAGACTTCCCATACTCTGGAACAAACTACCTATCTATATCAAACAAAGCTCCTCATTAGCACTCTTCAAGAAAAATCTTGATGATTGGCTGGGAAATAGGAAATTCACCCTGGGGATCACCTCTGTGGCTCTGCTTGACAGGGGAGCAGGAAAATAATTTTCTTGGGTGGCGAAAGCCAGGGTACCTTTATAGCTAGGCTTGTATACGTCCTAGGGCCAATAGCCTAGTACCTACCTATGAACCTATGAACTATCAGTTTAAGATGAGTAGTAAGCTTAATATATCAGTATCTAACAAAATATTAATCTAAGTAGCTCTAGAATGCTTTAAATAAGTATCACTGTAAGCACACAAACAGGGTTGTGGGGCAGTTATAGAGAGAGTTGTGATTAGTATAGAGAGAATGCTGAAAGTAAAAACAGAAATTTACTAATTACTGACTTAGTGTCACTGAAAGATGGGCACACACATCCAGCAAGGGGGCCGCTGCCCCCCCCCCCTGCATCCCCAGCTGTACACAGTTTTAAGTGTCTGCAGTTCTTATTGGGGGGGGTATGGGGGCATAAGCCCTCCAATGGATGTTACACTGTCTGTTTTTTTTTTCCTTCTTAAGAGTAACTTGATTCACACAAACATTCAGATATGACATAATAAGGTCGGTCCACATCACACCGAGGTGGTGCTTGCTACTGGCCATCCTGGTGTGTCCTAATATAAACAATTTCCAGTAAGACAATGTACCATTAGCTATGTCTTCCATCTACAGCCAGATCAGTGATACAGAAGGATAAATCCTTAAATATTGCTCACTTAACCTATGTTTAATTAGTGTGCCAGGTGCTGAAAGAGCCAGTAGGGCAGGTGAATAGTTAGTGCTATTTCACCCACAATATGGGGTGGGAAATTAGCGTCAGTCAGATGCTGTCCTACCTACTTATAACAACTTCAGGTACACAAGGCAGTGGGTAGACTGAGGATGTACTTGACTTCCAACTATGTTAGTGACATACACCCATATTGAGCCCACTGTTCTGAGCAAGAAAGTGCTATGCTGAGCTGACTTGTGGCTCAGTGCAATATGCCAAGCTACCCAATTAATTATTAATGAGGGCTCTATTTGGAGACCTCTTTCTGAATATCAAATTGTGGTTAACTGGAAGCCATGCAGTTAAGCATAAACTAACGAGGTGTTGCTCAGTATTTCTTTGAATGCTATTTGTGCTTGCTTGTTTGCTCTTCATCATCCCTTCTAAGGTTAAATCACCATTTTAATCTTGTTATTATCACAAGACCTAAAACATTTTAAGGCATTTATAACTTTTATTGTACATGTTAAACTACCTCTGGTAAAGTTGAAGAGTCATGATTTTCCTGAAATGTCAACAAATTTCAGAACTATCTATACAGTATTGGGTAGATACACAACTGCAAACAGCGAAGAGGTTATTTATGAAACCTGAGACAAGCAAAGAATCAGAAAAGAGCCATTAGGGATCCCGGTACTGATCTGCATGACTATGAAATGATGTCACTTGTATGTCCATCCATCCATCTACAACCTCTTTTTCCCATTACAAATGGGTTAGGGTGTCACTTCAACAGTGACAATCATCTAGAGCCAAGGTTGACACTGCCGGATGGCTAGCCCTGCCATGGTAGTTCACCCCCTCACATTCATATGCACACTCACACCTATGGCCAATTTAGAGTGTTCAATCCACCATCTACTGCATGTATTTGGAATGTGGGAGGAAACCGGAGCACCTGGAAAAAAACAACATAAACACAGGGAGGACATGCAGATTCCACACAGAAGGAACCCCAGATGAGAATCGAACCAGGGAACCTCTTGCTGTGAGTCAACAACTCTATCTGCTATGCTATTGTACCTCCCTGGTGTCACTTATGTATCATCTGTAAATAATACAGAAACCATCTAAATTAAACTGTGCAGCACAAACATTCAGCATTACTGTATCAGGTGTTACAGAGCAACTGACAGCTGCTATAACATTCTCTTTGAAACTATTGGAAGCACCAAGGAGGGCGAACAGCAGAAGAAAAAGATTATCTGGCAGTCAGGGAAATTCACATTAGAAAAACAGTATTAAGATAACTATACTATAAGGCTACAAGAGATGGTTGGTTATCTGGATACATTCAGCATGGTAGGATAACACTGAAACATCTTGGTTTATTCCCTTTACAGAAAAGGTGACTCAGTTATAGAACACATTATATTATGAAAACATTCAAAGAATCAAGAGCATTATGACTCGGTAGTTCTAAAATATATTAGAATCAGTGGGTATACATTCAAACCAATGAGAGCAGGAGAAATGTGCCGTATACTGACAGCATTGATAAATGGATTACAGAATGATTTGATAAACACAGATTGCTCAAGACTGCTTGCCAATGCTACATAAAAAAGAAATGTACTACACAACACTGTCACTGTAGAATCGCATAAGTGGGAATAATGATCATGTGATAATAATAATAATAATAATAATAATAATAATAATGACAACAATAACAACAACAGGGATTTCTGTATTTATGTTCACCACACTTTAATTTCCTAGAGAAAAAGAAAATCATTACTAGCAAAACAAGTTTTATACATATTTGAACAATTGAATTAGACTGTCTAATGAATAATTTCATCAATTTATACATTTCTTTCACCAGGAAATACCCACTAGAAAAAAAAAAACACTGTATTGTATTTTGTTGCAGGTCATTACTTTCATCAGTCTTGCTCCCTTATTACGAAGGCAGTTATGCTGTTATGAGGCACTGACCCTAGGACCACAGGGTGATATCATATATATCATCCTTCAGGTGATGGTCACTAGGTCACCTAAATCTTGGCAGTGGCCAGAACAGTGCAGGGTGGGAGTGGCATATACTGCCTCGGTAATGCCACTACTTTTTTGGTGGGAGGCATCATTCTGTATCAAATTCCTTTTTGTAAACTCTCCCAGAGGTGCTACATATTTAAGGATGTTGTTGCATTCCGTGGAAAGATGTACATTTCAGTTCTATTACTACCTTGGCTATTTCTAAGGAGTTTATCAGTTACCCTGAGGGTCTTTGTGCTCTCTTTCTCTCCCTCTCTGTAAGACCCAGCCATAAAATTCTCAATCCTTGTACTCCAATGAGTCTTCTAATGGCCTGGATGTTCTTTTATGATCCAGTCATTGGTGTTGTGGGTAGACTCATTACATCCATGGTAATGGGTTAACAGTCACACATGCAAAAAAAGCTGAATTTCAAATGAATGCAGTATGAAATAACTAAAATATTTTATGCTGTAGTTAATAATGGTAATGTAATGTTTTGAATATTTGCTACTGCTAATGTAATGATTTGATACTACATACCTAACCTTATGAGTTTTTTTTCTGATTATGCTGGGGGTATAAATTGATTAAACTGAATTTATCAATTTCTGCAGAGGAAAATCACAGTGTTGCTGAGAATGAAACCATTCCTGACCAATCACCGCTTAAGGGAACGAAGGAAGATATCCTCATCCCCAAGGAGACATTACTGAATGATTTCTGCCAAGCTGAAGATAAAGGAACCTTGAAAATATTACTGGGTGATAGAACTCTCGCCCCTGAAGACATGGTTGAAAAAGAAATAGCATCTTCCTTAGCAGAAGTAGATGATGAAACGAGCTCATCTCCTGAGAATGATGTAGAACAGCAAGACCTAGAAAAGACTTTACTTGATGAAGGTATGATTTGCTTCTGCATGTCTTCTTCTTCAGGCTAGTTCTTACAATCATGAATTTTTATATACACGTGCCACTTGAAAAATAACAGAGTAAACAGTTAATGCATAATTTACTATGAAAAACTATATGTCTAAGTTTAAAGTGAGTTGAATGTAACTGGAGAAAACTTTCTGACAGTGCTTTAGAAGTTTATCATGTTCATTATCTTGTTGCTAAACCACATCACACAGTAAAGACATTTCTTCCACTACAATGAGAATTAATCTCCTATCAATCACTCAGTAGACAGATTTCACATTTCATTACAAATATCCCTGCTGAATTACTCTTGCAAAACCATTTAAACAGGCCCTAAAATAAAGTTACTTTGAGCAACAAATAAAGTAAATGAATTGAACATTTGTAGCTGTTCATGTGCTGTTCGTGCATTGAAGAAAGAAAGAACAAGCATGTGTCAGTGCCTTAATGTTATGTTGTCTTGAAGATAACAGCAGCCACAGTTATTCAAGGTTTAGGTTCATGGGTTCATAGGTGTGTACTAGGCTAATGGTCCTGGAGCCTTTAAAAGTGTAGCCCCCAAAAATTGCCCAGGCACCATGTCACCTGATGTTAGTTCACAGTGCCCATATCCAGTAGTGCAACTGGAATGATCCCTGGAGTGGACTTTCTTTTACCCATCCACTCGTTAAGATTTCTCTTGAAGAGGGCCAATGAGGTCCTCTGCTTGATATGAATGGGAAACTTATTCCTGAGTATGGGCAGTCTTTGGGAGATGAACCTGTCCCACCAGCATGTTCTGTTAATTGTGGTAATGAGGCTGTGATCACTGGAGCATGTGGGGTGGGAGAAATTGGGATTTCTTTAGGTGTAGCATTTCAAGTAGGGCTGGGTCAGACATGGCTTTGTAAGTGAAGCAGAGATCACCTCTAAGTAGACGATAAGAGACTGAGAACAGCTGAAGTTTCTTGAGTCTGTCCATGTAGGACATGTGTTTAAGACCTAGGATTCTTTTTATGAGGTACTTTTGTGGCCTCTCCAGCTGTTGTAGGTGTCTGGTCAGGTACATACCAAATGGGGCGTTATATTCGATGATTGGTCTAATGAAGGATGAGTAGAGAGGAATGATGACCTATTTCTTCCTGGATGCAAAACCTTTGGTTATAAGATGTGCCATGTAGAAGGACTTTCTGACCACAGTGGCAATGTGGTGGTCGAAGATGAGGTGGCTGTCGACCTGGGTGCCCAGATCTCTTATGGCCCCTTCAGTGTTCAGTGGACTCCCATCCACATGGTAATTTGTGGGAACTGAGTTTTTTCCAAAGGGGATGATAAGACATTTTTTGGCATTAAGCTTCAGGCCACGGTTCTGACACCAGTCATTGGTCTCAGAGAGGCCCTTTTGTTGGATGTCTGCATCACTTGGGGAGCTGATAATGACTCCTAGCTTGCAGTCATCAGAGAACTTGGTCAGCCAGCATCCTTCTGTGTTGGCCTGGACTTCTGAGAAGTAGATGCCAAACAGGAGAGGGCCCAGGACCGAGCCCTGTGGGACTCCACTCATGAATGATCGACAGCCTGACTTGGAATCTGTAACTTTCACTCTGTGGGTCCTGTCTGTGAGCCAATTTTCAACCCACCTAGTGATGTAAGGATTGATGCCTAGTTTGGTGAGTTTATCAATGATACTTGAGTGGGGGATGGTATTAAAGGCCTTGGCCAGGTTGAGGTAGGCTGTATGCAGTGCCACAGCTTTGGTGACTGTCTCAAAGAAGTTAACCATGTTCAGCAGGCAGGATCTCCCTTTGACAAAGCCAAACTGTGTGGGGTCAAGAGTTTGGAGATTGTCTATATCTCTATTAAGCAGGTCCATGATGATGCACTCCATAGCTCTGCATACCAGGCTTGTCAGGCTAATGGGGCGATAGGTCCCAGGGTCTGTAGTTGCTCTGCCTTTATGGCGTGGGATGACTGTAGCAGTGTGCCATTCATTAGGGAATAGCCTGAGGTAAGGCTGTGATTGAACAGAGCACACAGATGTGGTGCCAATTCATTTTGTAGCTCATGTATGATGCAGCCAGGGATATTATCAGGTCCCATGGATGCTGTATTCTTGGCTTTGGACAATGCAGCTTTTACCTGTGCCATAGAAATGGTGGATCCTAGGCTTATATCTGATATTGTGATAGGGCCCTTGGGGGGGTAAAGTTGGCACTGAATCTGTCAGCCAGTATGTTGGCTATATCTGTTGGCTCCATATAGGAGGTGCCATTGTGCAATAACTCAGAGCAAATCTGGGCATTGCCTTTGAGGTTTTTGATATAGCTATAGAAGGCTTTGTGGTTGTTTTTGGTGTCAGCCGCAATTCTGTCTTCATAGCTGGCTTTAGAGGATTTGATAAGGGATCTCAACTTTTTGCTGAGACTGATAAGGGAGGTTTTCCAGTCTTGTGACTTCATTTTTTTCTGGAGCAGTTTCTTCCTTCTGTTGTAGAGTTTATTGATGGCTGGGGACCACCAGATTGGCTTCTTTTTTTGGAGGCGAGTATGTTAGTTCTATTTAGTATGGCAAGGTCCATGCATTTGTGTACATGCTCATACAGTGCATTGGTGTATGATTCTGCAGTCATACTGCTATTTTCCATTGGCATGGGTTCTGAGAAGTTAGCCACCTCTGCTTTTAGGAGCCCAAATTTGGCTTTAGAGAAGTTTTTCAGGGTGGTCACCTTAGTGGGGGGTGTAGGTGAGATGGAGATTCCCATGGTGATCAGTTTGTGGTCAGATTTAACCAGGGAAGAACTGATTATAGGTGTGGAGTAATGTTCTCCCATGTTGGTGATAACCAGGTTGAGGATGTTGCTTCCTCTAGTGGGGGTCAGAATGAGCTGGTCCAGGGCATTGGAACTGATAAATTCCAGAAAGCGTTGGGCCTGTACAGTGGTACTTGAATAGTTTTCCCAGTTGATGGAAGGATAGTTGAAGTCACCCAGTATGAGAGTATTGGGTTGGACCTTGATAGATTCTAGGGTGCTTAGGAAGTTGGCATTTGAGTCTAGGGACATGTTTGGGGTTCTGTAGAAGGCTATCTCTTGTATCGCCATCTTACCCAGTGTTAGTTGTACTTGAAGTATCTTGGATGCATTATGCTGGGCTACCAGTCTAGAGGTGTGAGTATCAGTTTGCCACTAGTACATATGAATCTAAGAGCTAAAAGATAAGTGAACATGCATTAGAAATGTTTTTTTTTTTTGTGTTAGAGCGAGAGAGGGAAACTTTTCAAGATGTAGAAAATGATATTTTCCAGCATATTTAAATGTGCACACATTACATACATGAGGTTACATGAAGGTACAACTACAGTGGTGATTTGATTTCAGTAGTGGAATTGGCACTGCTACATATAAATGCATGTCATGATTAACTCATTCACTCCCACAGCACTAATCATACCCTCACTTCCTCTGCACCTACAGTTTGAGTTAAGCAGCAGGTATCACAGTACCCCACCTCCTGTGCTGTGGAGTACTTCGCAGGTAGAAAATGACCATCGCTGGTTAATTTACAGTCGCTACTTATTTATTTACCATGTGTTAACCAGTGGCGGATCCAGGAATTTGTAAAAAGGGGGCACAGTCTGGTTAGTTGACTACCGGGGTGGACGCGGGAAAGTGGGATACTAAGTATGGTGGTTGTGAAAAGATCACCTTAAGAAGCTCTGACATGTGGAAAGACATCAGTTTACATTCAGTTGCACATGATTTTGCTGTGGATATGGTAGTAGAAATAGGTAATTCCTGTGCAACACACAGCAAATGTACAGATAGTACAAGTAATTTCAATGCATGCCTAGAGATGATGAGTGGTTGCCCACCAAGTCACATTCTCCTTTCATGTCATAGCGGGCATATGCACTCTTATAAACTTGGAAAAAACCCCTCTGAAGGTGAAAATAACCACAGTGAAATCTATGTTATTGTTATGCAACATAAATATGTACCACAGGCACAGATGTTTGGATAAATTAGTAAAAGCTTCATTTAATGGATGTACCAAATAATTAAACTCCTAATACTTTACTAAACAGACCATAATATTTTTGGATTGTTTACTGTTCTTTCTATAGCTTTAAGAACAATTTTCTTTTATTAGACATGTATTGTTTATTTTTCTTAATCTGACATAAGCTATAACATGATAGCAATAAATTCTGCTGAGCACATCACTGTAACATGGTTTCAGACCAATGATAACTCACCCTCCCTAACAGGATTTAATGAATGTGCATGTGTGTCTGTGTGTGGTGGGGGTGCTGATATTAATGGGAGGGACCTATTCATCCCTATTCCCATATACTGCACTCTGAAGCTCTAAAAGACCTGTGTGAGAGATAAGTGTAAACTCTTGGAGAATCACAATAATAAAACCACAAAAGTTTTTTATAGGTTCATAGGTGTTTACTAGGCCAGCAACCACAAGGACCTTTTTAAGTCTAGCCATGCATCCTAAATCTCTGACAAGTTCTGACACCTTTGATAAGTGCAAGCAGGGGTTTGGGAGATGAAACATTTACAAGGAGGGGCCTGGGAGATGAACCATTTACAGGTTGCCTGTGTCCATCAGAGACATAGGTACCAAACCAGTGAAGAATTTCCTGTTCTGCATCCAATTGTCCAAGTTGCACTTGAATTTGGTTAGGGGTAAACTTTGCTTCACATGGATGGGGAGCCTGTTCTATAAACAGGGTAGTCTCTGGGATATATACCTGTCTCTCCAGCAGGACTTATTTATATCACAGGCAAGGTTTAAATCTTTAGAACCTTTAGAATGGGTAATTCTGTGCTGTTTCTTTTGTGGATATGCAGGAGGTCCATCAAAGTGGGGCCTGACAGTGCCCTGTATGCCAAGCATAGATCTCCCCTCAAAAAAAAAAATGAAAAAAAAAAAGATATTTCTTCAATTCATGAAGTTCTTACTGGGAGTGAGGATCAAACCTTGTACTTTGTACATGGGAGGAGAACACCTTAACCATTATGCCAATTTATCTTGTGGCTTGGCTATTATATCTATTTTCACATTGGCAAAGAAACAGTCATATTAAATATTTAAGGATGGGGTAGTCAGAGTCTTTAAGCTGAACAAAATAACTTTACTCAAAACTCCTTTTGTAAGGCATGTAGTGCATGCCTGGCTACATCCATGACACTATATATGCTTATGAAACAATCCACAGACTGTCACAGTTTTCTCTTGGTTGTTATACACTGAAACGATTGTTGCCTCCACCCATACCTCTTAGCTGCCCATGATTTTCAGGGATGTCCCACTTTTGGTTCAAAATCTTCCTCCATCATTAAAAATACAGATTTAATTTACATCAGAAAATGCATGCTAATCCAGGCATTATTAATGGGTCCGTTTTTTGTCATCAGTATTAATATTTAAAAAATTGTCCTTGATTTGGGACCCTTCTACCTGCTTCTGGAAAGGGTGTAGCTAGCTATACTTTTGGTACTCTACTAAATACTATTTTCTCTACATTAGTTAAAGAAACCATAGCTTTTTTAAGCCATACTATGTCTACAAATGTCTAAATTAATGCTTCCAAAAGGAGTCTTGTAGATTGAAAAAAATACTTATTTCATGTTTTTACAGGGAAAGTGATGTAAAAAATTGTTAATGGTGAGAGGGATAAACTTTTCCATTTTTCAAATAACAGGTGGTTTGTGGGGCAGCAATAAGAGCACACAATTACATATATTCCCTGACTGTGTCCCTGCTTCTGGAAGTAAAAAAGTAAAACCTATGCCCCTACCCCAACCACACGTATGAACATTAAAATGCGTTCAGATCAAAGCCAACACTATCCCAGGTACACCTGAAAAACATATACAGTATTTTCACTTTTGCCTATGTAGGTATGCACTATACCTCTCAACTGTCCAGATTTTCGTAGAATGTCCACATTATTGCCTAATAGTTTTGATCTGTTCATCATAAAATCTGTGGTTTTCTGGCAAATCACTGAGGACTGAAGTCACTAAATAATGACGTGGATGCTTGTCACGAGGCAAGGTCCCAGTCAGTACACAGTGAAGTAGTAGCATACTGAGATGTGCTGTACCTCCATTGTTATATCAAGGAGCGTGGCAATAGAAACTACGCTTGTGTTTATTTTTTTATACAGCTGTTTGCTGAAATACTGGGTTGGTTAAAGAATGAAGTCTAAGCCTAAAGAGACTGCTGTGCATTTAAACATTAAACAGAAAGCATGATTATAATTTCTTCACAGTACCACACCCTGTCACCCTTGCTGGTACCAACGAACTGACGGACCAAACTGTTACAGAGATCATGGGATAAAAAGGAATATGCTTGCAACATGATAGTTCAACTTTGCTACTACTTAGCCCCAGCATTCCCTCTTAATCGCTTGTAAAACTGGTGACCTTTGAAGAAAAGATTGTGAATTACTCTTAAGTAAATAATGACAATAACTACACTTTTTTATTTCAGGAGATGTAAATTAAATCATACTGTCTTACTCTGTCAACATCACAAGTTAATAGAAGTAAAATTAAAAAAAATAAATAAATTGATTATGAATTTGTCCAGTTCTGATGAGGCCCGTCCCTGATTAAGTTGAGAGCTATGATGCAACATTCTGGGGCAAAAATAAGGGACATTTGTGAGATATGATTTAAATTTATTAAAATAAGATAAAAGTATTGCACATTAATAAAATAGTTATAGCTTTAATTCTGAAAATAATTTAATATTGTTAAATAATTGATGTACGATTCCTTATCACCAAGTCTTCAGAGACGGTAAAAACAATGCAGCATTGAAGCCTTTTGGGTAAGTGTTAGCCTGGCAAAGACCACTCTTGTTTTAGACTGGCTTTGGTTGAGATGTAACCTGACCAGAGATAGGGGAACTACTGGTGTAGTGCATAATGGAGTTATACTGATGAGGACTATATCCAGTATTCTGATCCTCTAGTATGGACGTGAACTAATTGGTCTAGGGAGCTAGCATATATGAAATCTCAGAAGCACTGTGCCATATTTATGGTAGTACAAGTTTTCTAGTCAACAGAACGATAGTTGAAATCCCCAGGAGAATAATGTTAGGTTCAATGGGAAGAGATTTCAGTTTGTTTAGACATTCTTTGTGGGTTGCAGGCAACATTGCAGGGGTAAGATAGCTGGTTATAATATGATATAGATTTTTATTTATGATAAGTAGGATACGGAGGAGCTCAAGATCATTGTAATACCTTATGAGTGGACTTATCAAGAATATGGACACTACCCTTCCAGCAACATAGTAATTTTTGGCATTGGTTCTGAAAGAGTGGTAAGCACTGAAACCTGGCATGAGGAGATGTTATCACTACACTGAAACTATGTTTCAGTAATTATGTCAACATCTATATCTGTATTACTGAGGATGAGGAAGGCCTGTGAGGAGTGCAACTTACAATATAGGCTTTTAACATTGGGCAATGCTACCTTTATATAGTCTTGATTTAGTTTGACTATGTTGGTAGTTTAAAGAGACTGACTTTGACAAAAAATTAATAATGGGGGAGGAAAAATCTTTAGCTAATATATGAAAGCCATGAGGTGAGAGGTGCAGGCCATCTACAGCAAAGCTGGTAGGACTGACAATCATCTCATTCGTGTATGATATATATTGGACCTTCTTAGAATGACACCAATCAGTAAGACAATAGTTAAAGTCGATTGTATAAAATCATTAATCTTTTGTTTGTATTATGGCATCACTCTGGGTGATGTAGGATGCTGCACAAGACTAGTTTCACACCAACATCAGGTGCATATTCTGAGAGTTCCATAATGTATCTCGTCATGTGACCAAACAGGGTATGTCTCAAGTCATTCACTCCAATGTGCGCAATGACCAAGTCATATGTGTACCTTAGGACAAGGGGTTTGAGGACTCTAGTGACATGGCAGATCCAGACGCCTGGGAGACAGCTTACTGTTACTCTGTCCCTACTCAGCCTAGTGAGTGGTGCATCTGTGCATCTAACTATGAAGTCATCACTGACTATGATTAACCTGATGTCTTGCCTTGGCCTTGTTGTGTTAAGAATATTAGTTTGCCAGATGAGTGTCTGCCCTTTCTACTTCTAATGTTAGTTATGTCTATGGATGCTGTTTGCTTGTAATTGTGATACTGAATATCCTATATACCGACCCTACATCTTGGAGGTCTTTGCGATATGGGCAGGCATTTCTTAAGTACTTCAGTGTAAGATGGTTTATTTGCTAGTCTAGGACAAGGAGGGCACAGCTGTGTGAGGTGGGTGTCACCACTAACAACCTGGTGGGTAATACCAATAAGCTTGGATGACAGCCTCTAAGGTTAGTATATGCTTGCAGCTCTCAGATACAGATTTAGCTAATGGAAAAAAGCAACTGGCTGTCAGTAAGGAAGAGACAGCTGATATTTCACCTCAGTATGCCTAATGCTATCATGCTGGCTAATGATGGCATGAGAAACTGCAACCTTATGGTTTGTATAGTCTGGTGTGTAAGGAGTACACTTATGAGGTTTTTTGTAGGTATTATTAGTGAAGTAAGCCAGTGCAGAGATAAAAGTGCAAAACATTGAAACAGTGAATCAATAGCACTGGAGTAGTTTGTAATCACAGTGAATCGGTATCAGCAGTCAAAATGTAGTAAAATACAGCATAATAGTAGCAGTAGCACAATTTGTGGAATACCACATAATGACTAGCAAACAGACTTTCAGTTGCAATGCAATCATAAACAGATGAGGAATACAAAAAACTGCAAAAGCAGTGGCAAGAACTTAAAGGATACTAAAAGCAGCTATCAGTTTGGCTCGGATGCTACAACAGCAGACAAGTGAAATGAGACATCATACAGAATACCTATAGCAACAGCAGTTATATAGAGATACAATGAGCACTGAACTCAGCAGCTGCAGATGTACCAGATGTATGCAAACATCTGCAACTGTGCACAAGTGTCTGCAGCAGTATATAACTGTTACACATGCAACTGGTGCACACAGCAGAGTGCTTAACAATTTGCTCTTATGGATACCAAAAACAGTGACTATCAGTTTGGCTTGGATGCCACAACAGCAGGCAAATAAGTGAAATGGGGTCTGTGCATAGTACGCCTACTTCAAAATCCAAGCTCTGCAATAGACATATATGGAAATTATGTGCAAGTATAGAGAACAGCACTGCACAAGTATCCACACCTATGCGGAAATGTCCACATCTATGCTCAGCTGAATGTTGTTTTGCAATACAGGAGACTCAGCTTACCACTCAATGAATAAGTGTCAGAGGTGACACCACCTCTTATGACTTTTTTTTATAAATCTAGACGGTGCAAACACTTGGATCTGTCTAAAATAGTTGTAATTAGTGTGCAACCTCACTGAAGACTAGGTATTTCAATAGTAGAGGAATCAAGTTTTGAGGTCAAGTCTAAGTAATGTCCTCAAGTGTGCTCGTGTAGTCACAGCCTAGCCAAATAGATCCTCATTCTTTCTTCCTTCCTTTCACTTTCCCTCCCTCTTCACTTTTAATACATTTTCAAGCAACATATCATAAGATCAAAGGGACAGGGAGAGGGCAGCAGAAATTATATGCAGATGCTCATCATATCTTACCACAGTTTACCATTTACACAAGACATTAACTGTTTAGAGCAGCCTTTAACTAGTTATAATTCAAATGACAACACTTTTACTCTATAGATTTTATAAAAGACTCTATTCCAGCAAACACTCCAGAATTATACCAGCAGGATTTGGCTACTCGTGTATGTACAAACCAATAAATTTATGCACAGACTGCAAATATGTATTTTACAATTCCTTGAAAGCAGGTTAAAATGTCTTTTTACAGCACTTCAACAATGTACTGCTATTCACTGAAAGTTCACTTGATTATTTTGCTTCAGTTCACACAACTTTGGTACCAGCTATTTTGAGGATATAAAATAAAGTTTGCACATTTTTTTCTTAACATATTTCTTAGTTTGATTTGTAGCTATTACTGAAGCTTATACTGCATTTGCTTGTCACAGCTGTTCTGAGTCTGGAAGTGTTGTTTTGAGCATATCTTTGAAAGTGAGCATATAAACAGAGTGCCTTTGGGTGTTACTTTTCTAAGTGATTGCACTGTAGAAGGATAATGCCTTCTCCTTTCTAGGAGGGAGACATGCGGAATAAGTTTATGATGAACAAAACTAATTAGAAAAAAAAAAAAAAAAAAAACAGGTGCCGCTCAAGAAGACACAGCCTGTTCACAGTGAAGATTTCCATGCTGAGTCTACAATAAAATTCTGGCCAGAGGACGTGCAGTTCTGGGAAAAGAAGAACTATAACTTTCTTTACTACGGTTTTGTAAACTGAGGTTGTGCAGCACAACCTACATACCCGTAAAACACAAACTTTATATTTCTTCACTTCCCAGGAGGACAGCCAGTGTGTCATGTGGCGAATTGCAGAAAACCGTGCAGGTAGACACATGCTTTGAATGATGCTTCGTTTTTTGTAGAGCTGAGCAAGTGGTTAATTTCCCAGAGTTCCTGTTCGGTGATCTTGGTATTTGTTGAATAACAGTTTCAGTAATGTCATCTCAACATTTAGTGTTTCTGGTAAGTGAGTTTTCGATTATATCAAGTAGACCCATATATATATATATATATATATATATATATATATATATATATATATATATATATATATATATCACTTTTTGGCCATTTCTCCTTACAGATTAGAAAGGAACAGTCTTTGTTCTCAGTTTGGATTCCAGCATAGTTATAGTAGCCCTGATTTGTCTACCAAACATCAACTATGCAAAGCAATTAGTACTGTGTGGAACAGCAGAATAAGATGCGCTTTGTGAGGATTAGGTTAGCAAAGAATATTTTTTGCAGTTTGGCCTGTAGGTAATGAAGTCTTGACATAGCATGTATGAAGCCATATTCCTCAGCAAATTGTTGAAAGTTTCTGGATATAACCTGTGTAGTGTTGTTTGTGATTAATTCAATTGGTATGCATAACCTGCTAAACATTGTCTCAAAACTGGTAACTGTTTGTTGACTAGTAGCTGCTGGTATGTATAAAATTTATATATCTTGAGAGTAATAGTCCAGTATTACAAGGTAGCTATTTACTTCAAATTCACATAGAGCTGTGGATATTTTATGCTATTCGCATTTTGGTAATGGAGTTGGTAGTAACGGTTCTCTCTATTCTAGGTTGCTTATGTATTATGCAAAACTGGAGCAAATACTCAAGGTTTGCAATGTCCATGTTGATATTAGATCACCATACCAACCTGTTGGCTCTTTCATGACACTTAGTGAGGCCTTAATGTCCTTCATATTTTCCTTTAAGCACTTTGCTATGCTTTAAAGAATGTACAGCAATTTTGTCTTGACACAGTAGAAATCCACTGTGCCCAAGCAATTGTGCTCTCACAGTATGGTATTTGTATATCAGATACCATGGCTGTACCTAATGGTTAGACCATTTCTCCTTTACATATTTAACGACCATCTGTAGTTCACTGTCAGGTTTTGTAGCTTACTTTAGTCTGTGAAGCCTTTTAGTAATTATTGTTTGATTTTCCATGATGTTCTGCACATTTGCAGCAATGTGTTCTTCAGTATCAGATTGTGTCTGTCCATATACTGGATTTATTGACAATATCTCAGCCACTTTCCAGATACATGGATCACTCTGTCATTGAAATGCTTCAGAATTAGTAAGTAACCTCTGGCATCTTTGGTTATGCTTTGTCCAAATTGTAGTAATTAATTAGTGAAAACAGTGGTTTATAGGTATTTTGAGAACTTCTCACATTCCCGCACACTTGCAAGACACTCTTTATCAGTCTGTAAATACCTCTGTTCTGCATCAGTTAGTATTCTTAGTCATTAGGTCTTATGGTTTTCCAACCACCTGATATAAAGCAGCAACTAGACCATGACTGCTGGCATCAGCCCTCACAGCTGTTAATGTGGTGACATCTTAGCAGGTGAGTACTGGAGCCAACTTCAGTATTTGCTTAACTTTGCTGAAGGCTTAGGCATAGCTCCCTGATGAAGGTACATCTTTCTTTAGTAAATCTGGTCTTGGATATAGTATTGTGGATAGATCCGGTACAAACTTGTTCAATAATTTTATCATATCCATGGCCTGATATGCCTGAGTTACACATGTTGGACATTTTAGCTCTGCTATGACTTTGACTTTGTTTCTATTTGGTCTAATTCCAGTAGCATTTGTGTTGTGACTGAAATATTGGATTTTGTACTTACCAAAAACTACATTTGTCTTTACTGGGTTTCAAACCTAACACTGCCTCTAATCTTTCATGAGTATCTTTATCAGGACCAGATACTAGCACATCATTCGTGACAACAACAAACACCTTCATATCCTTTCAAATTTTCAACAGATTGCTCGTTTCACTTTGAAATATTTCTAGCATTGAAGTTGAACTAAACAAAACCTTACAACTGGAATAATAAAGGTTGTTGGCTTCTGACTATTTCTCTAAAGGTATCTGCCAACTTTCACATTAAAGGTTTAATGTGGAGATTACTCAGGCACCAACCAGCTCAGGTGAAACATCCTCAAGGGTAGGTAGAATTATCCCTTCCCTCACGGCTGCATCATTAAACTCTTTAAAATCAGCACACGTTCCTTTTGATAACTAGTACCATTGTTACACATTATTCAGCAGATTCAGGTACACCTTCCGTCACACCAAGTGTTTGCATATACTTGAGTTCTGCCTCTAATCTTGCGAGTACTGCAAATGGTACCCTTCTGGGTGTGGTCAAGGCATATGGAACAGCATCTATGTTCAGTTTGGTACCCTTCTGGATGTGGTCAAGGCATATGGAACAGCATCTACGTTCATTTCTAACTTTATTGCTTCACAGTTAAGCAAGCCACCTTCACCAAACGTGTCATTTACTCTGAGATTTATCCCCAACTTGTATGCCACAGTTCTACTGAGCAGATTCTTCTCATATGACCCTTCTATACATGGATCCAAAACTCATACTTCTGCCCATTCAACTGTCTTTGCTAGGAATCTTCCAAAACATCTGAATTTGCTTGCAGGACTACATATTTCTGTACTTGCTTCGTGAAATTGCAGACACTTTATGATGATTCTTTAAGACAATGTGATTTAACAGCAACATCAGCCTCTCTATGCATTTTAAAACTTACTGGGGTTCCATACTTTGGGAGTTTGACTTGCCAGCCTGATTCAGAATTTGGTGTGGGAGTCATTTAACCCAGGAAAAATGCTTTTTGAGCACTTTCCTAACTTTTACTCTCAGTGTCTACTTCTTTTACTAGCTCACATCTATACATAACAGCAACATTTCCCATCTTGTTGTATTTCTATGCCTCCTACCATGTACAGCACAATCATCTGACCTACTATGTGAATGTCTGCATTTCATGCATTCACCAGTCTTGTGCTCTGATGAGATATGAGTAAAGGAGAATTAAGATTTATATGGATTCAGAGAACATGCCTTTGGAAAATAGATGAACCAAACTGAAGGCTGTCTGAACTACAGTGGAAACATGATGGTCAAAAGACAAGCAATTATCAACAGAAACACCTAGATCCCTTAAAACAGTGTCTGATGGGAGGGATGTGACATGTATATGATATGATGTGGAAATGTTTTATTTATGAAAATGAAATATACTACATATTTTCACATTCACTGTGAGCCACTGTCATTGTACTGATTAGCATTGTCTAACCCATGTTAGAGCAATTGTGAGTGTGTGTAAGTCTGAATAATGACATGCAGTTTACAGTCATCTGCAAACCTATATAGCTGTAGGACTGAAGTCCTGGCCTAAATGTGTGAGGAACAGATGCCAAATAAGAGAGGGCACAACACTGAGCCCTGTAGTACACATCTGGTAACTTTGCAGCTCTAACCACATAGGTTCTATCAGAGAACCAGTTAGCTATTCACTGTACACTATATGAATTTATATTCATATTTGCAAGTTTGTCAATAATGCCTGCTTGGGGAATTGTCAAAGGCCTTGGCAGGGATCAGATATGTTGTATGTACTTTGTAACCACTATTCACTGCTTTGGTGACCTTTTCAAAGAAATGAACAAGGTTAAATAGGCAAGAGTTAACTTTGGCAAAACCAACCTAATGACAATTTAGAGAAATTTCAATGTCCAGATTAATGAGGTCTGAAATGATACATTCCATAATTTTACATATGAGGCTAGTGACATGAATGTGTTTGTAGTTAAAAGGGTCTGTTTGGGGGTTACCCTCATATAATGACATTTCAAGGGCTATTTTCCAGGCTTCATGAATGTAACCAGTGTAGAGGTTTAGATTAAACAGGTTAAGTAGGGCTCAAATTGGCTGTATTTGTTGCTGATAATTAAGCACTTAGTATGCTATCAGGGCCCATGGATGAGAGTTCTTAGTCTTTTAGAGGGCACAGAAGACTTGTTGTATAGTAATTACAAGACATGGCTAGGACTGTGGAATCTGTGAAATAGCTATAACTGTGAGTAGGGTAACATTTGAACTAAATTTATCAGCTAGGATATTAATTATTTCATTTGGGTCAGACTGGATATTATAATTTGGACTAGCTCCAAATGTTATCTTAACTTCTTCACATAGTTAAGGAAACACTTGTGGTTATTGTTGGCTTCTGTGGGTATTTTATGTTTATATTTAGCTTTGAGCTTCTTAACTGACAAAGGCTCTTGCCTCCTCCATAGTGCCTTTTTTAGGCAAAGTCATGAGCACAAAATTAGAATTACCAACATCAAAAATCTTTCTAAATGAAATTTAAAGGTCATGCTGCTAAATGCTAGGAGTCTTAGAATGAAACTGCACTCATTGCAAGCATTCCTTGTCCTAGAGGATGCTGACATTTCTGCAGTCACTGAAACCTGGTTCAGAGCTGCGGAGAGCACCCTAGCCTTACCAGGTTACTCATCCTTAGTAATATCTCTTCGAGTTTCGTTGTGTGGCCAAACTTTTAGTAACAAACTTTCCCTTTCCGCTAAACAGTATAACCACTTGTAGCAGCAAAAGACTCTGCGACTGTGACCTGTATAAGTCTTATAGTTCCTTTAAACAGCGTGCCAGTCCATGATGTATTAAAACTAGTTTATTGAAACATAGCGTATATAAAAAAGTACGTTGAAATACAAATCCCAATCACGTTTCTTGCACACTCGCTCGCTGGTTATACATAAATCCAAAATGCGTTAATGTGTTATTACACAAATTGCGAAACCAGATTTATACATAACCTCGTTGGTGTACAGAATACGATACTGAATCAGTACACTAAATAAACTGTCATGAACAACTGAACAAATACGGGTTTAGCGCTTTCACCCAAATCTTATGGGCTTCTTCAGAACACCATTGTTCAAGACAAACTAACATTTAAAACCTTTTTGGCGCCAAAACAGGCTCCATCTGTTTAAATATTTAAAGTAACAGTGCTCTATATATGACTATAATGTAATGTTAATGTGTCTGACTTGATCCCTTGTTTTAAAAGTTCATTCCAAAGTAACTTCACAATAAAAATTGTAATAAAAATTACACATTGTATATCATACTAACCAATTAAATAGTTGAAAACAAAAATTGATACTTGATTGTTATATACTAAAAAAATAATACTTATGACTTTATAAAATTAAATTAAATACAACTGATTATACGACATTACAGTATGAAATATGTTTCAAATCTGGGACTGATAGGTCCTGATGTTTATGATTAATGAATTAGTTGGTTGTTCACCTAACATCCTTACACTAAACTAACTATACCTTATTTTAAAAAACATTCTATAGTTTGTATATTTATAAATAAATTCCAAGTACAATCAATTCAAATTGATGATATGAACTATACTTCGACTATAAGTTAATTATAATTACTGTACAAAAAACAGTAATTAATAGTAATTAATAATAATTAATAATAAAAATAATAAACTATGTAAGTAAAATCATAATCATAATACTAAAATAAAAATACTGAAATGGAAATACAATCCCCAAAACCTTACAAATGTTATGCAATTCCTGTATACAATGTTGACTACATTCATTTTCTAAGTAGCAGCTCAATGTAATACTGGATGTGGTGACCAATAGACTGTGGCTTATAAATTTACTTATTAACTTCCAGAATAGCTTTCAATGAAATTCTGTCATTGAGTCCTGGGGGGGTACTTGCATCTGTGTAAATTTGCCACCATGCTTCTCTATAATTTAGGTATTTTTTGTTGTCCCTACCCCTAGGGTCATAACCAACTTGATCTAATAGGGCACATTTAAAATGATGTTTAGGACCTGCAAGTGCTATATGCTTGTATAATGCACTTTTCTGATCTTTCTTTCTAATATTGTACATATGCTCATAAATACGTTTTTTTAAACATTTTTCCGTTTTCCCCACATAATAACAAAAACACTCTTGACAAACAGCAACAAAGACGACCATCTTGGAATTACAGTTCCCTTTAATAGGTCTAATTCTAGATCTAATAATGTTGTTAAGTGTAATTTCCTTTGTGTCTAGAATAAAGCTACATTGTCTACATGAACCACATTTTTTTGTGTTTTGGCCCCTACTATTTCCTTTTTGTCCATAGGATTTGATTCCTTTTTCCAATAATCTTTTGATGTTATTTCCCATTTTAAATACCATTGCTGGTTGATCTCCTATTATTTTTCTTAATAGTTCATCACTAGATATTAAATACCAGTACTGTCTAATGATTTGTTTAACCTCATCAACTCTAGGACTGTACAACATAATTAATGCTTTTCCTTTGTCCCCGTTTGTGTTATCCTTTCCCAATGATTTTCCATTTCTCCCATTACCATAATTGATTTGGTTTCCTAAGCCTAACAAGGGTTTGTATTCATTGCCCCATAATCCTATTACATATGTATCCGTGTCTTTTAATAATTTTTCAGGATAATCTCTCTCTTGAAACATAGTGTGAATATATTTTATTTCATCTAATAAAGTTTGGTATTCAGATGTCATTCTCATAGCTCTTATACATTGACCCTTATAAATATTTTGCTTCATCTTATTGGGATGACAACTTCCATATGCCAAATAGTTTCCTTCCTATAAATTTTAGATTGTAATGTACCTTTGTGTAAATATACTAAGGTGTCTAAATATGCCATACCAGTTTTGTTGACTGCATATGTAAATTTCAAAAATTCACTACTAGTGTTAAGATACTGAATAAACTCCAGTAATTTCTCTTCACTGGAGTTCCAAATAATATATATATCGTCAAGGAAATGTACATAATGAACTATATGTTCAAAGAAGGTGCTGGGAAATATAGTGGTTTCTTCCCAATCTAGCATAACCAGGTTGGCATATATGGGAGCACAAGCTGCTCCCATGGCTACCCCCCTGGTTTGCCTGAAATATTCCCCTTCATAGTATATAAAGTTGTAGTCTAAAATTAAATCTAACATTTCAATTAACAGACTAACTTCTTCCCATTTGATACCTGCATGTTTTCTAATACTATTTCCAAAAAACGTATTTATGAGCATATGTACAATATTAGAAAGAAAGATCAGAAAAGTGCATTATACGAGCATATAGCACTTGCAGGTCCTAAACATCATTTTAAATTTGCCCTATTAGATCAAGTTGGTTATGATCCTAGGGGTAGGGACAACAAAAAATACCTAAATTATAGAGAAGCATGGTGGCAAATTTACACAGATGCAAGTACCCCCCCAGGACTCAATGATAGCATTTCATTGAAAGCTATTCTGGAAGTTAATAAGTAAATTTATAAGCCACAGTCTATTAGTCACCACATCCAGTATTACATTGAGCTGTTACTTAGAAAAGGAATGTAGTCAACATTGTATACAGGAATTGCATAACATTTGTAAGGTTTTGGGGATTGTATTTCCATTTCAGTATTTTTATTTTAGTATTATGATTATGATTTTACTTACATAGTTTATTATTTTTATTATTAATTATTATTAATTACTATTAATTACTGTTTTTTGTACAGTAATTATAATTAACTTATAGTCAAAGTATAGTTCATATCATCAATTTGAATTAATTGTACTTGGAATTTATTTATAAATATACAAACTACAGAATGTTTTTTAAAATAAGGTATAGTTAGTTTAGTGTAAGGATGTTAGGTGAATAACCAACTAATTCATTAATCATAAACATCAGGACCTATCAGTCCCAGATTTGAAACATATTTCATACTGTAATGTCGTATAATCAGTTGTATTTAATTTAATTTTATAAAGTCATAAGTATTATTTTTTAGTATATAACAATCAAGTATCAATTTTTGTTTTCAACTATTTAATCGGTTAGTATGATATACAATGTGTAATTTTTATTACAATTTTTATTGTGAAGTTACTTTGGAATGAACTTTTAAAACAAGGGATCAAGTCAGACACATTAACATTACATTATAGTCATATATAGAGCACTGTTACTTTAAATATTTAAACAGATGGAGCCTGTTTTGGTGCCAAAAAGGTTTTAAATGTTAGTTTGTCTTGAACAATGGTGTTCTGAAGAAGCCCATAAGATTTGGGTGAAAGCGCTAAACCCGTATTTGTTCAGTTGTTCATGACATTTTATTTAGTGTACTGATTCAGTATCGTATTCTGTACACCAACGAGGTTATGTATAGATCTGGTTTTGCAATTTGTGTAATAACACATTAACGCATTTTGGATTTATGTATAACCAGCGAGCGAGTGTGCAAGAAACGTGATTGGGATTTGTATTTCAACGTACTTTTTTATATACGCTATGTTTCAATAAACTAGTTTTAATACATCATGGACTGGCACGCTGTTTAAAGGAACTATAAGACTTATACAGGTCACAGTCGCAGAGTCTTTTGCTGCTACAAGTGGTTATACTGTTTAGCGGAAAGGGAAATTTTGTTACTAAAAGTTTGGCCACACAACGAAACTCGAAGAGATATTACTAAGGGTGTTCGAGCACTTATTGGATCTCTATGGTAATATTGTTTTATTGTTATTTGTTGGAGAATATTATCAAGTTGTATTTTTTCCATGGAGAACACCGGTGACAATACACCCGTAAACGAATATACACCTATGAAAGACATTCAGTTATTAAAAGAGGAATTGAGTAAAATGAAGGGAGACATGGCCAAAATTATGGAATTAATACAGACTAATATAGAAAATACTGTTAAAAACTGTGACAAAGAATCAGCATGCCATTTGATCAATATTGAGGCGCAAGACCAGCATTATTCAGTGACTGATAAGCAGGGAGAAGAGCGTCCGATGTTTTTCACTAATAAATCATTCAAGACTATTCAGAAAACACACCCAATGAATGCCAGTACTGATTCATTGTTAGACAACTTTCCTATCCCAAATGGGCAAGGTAACATGGACAAAGAACGTCCAATTCATTTGGAGTACAACTTTAACAACACGGAGCCTGTACACAGTAGCAATCACAATGGTTCCAATTTTACCTTTGATTTTTCCATTTATGAAGTAGAAGAAGAAGCTCAACGAGTGGGCACTAAGCCTAAGAGAACTATTCCTACTAAGACATACTCCCATGTAGCAGGAAAACAGGAGTATGCTAACAAAGGTACTGTACCTACCACTAAATCACAAAGATGTTCTACTAATGTTGGATCAAACAATGGTAATAATTATAATCAATTCAATAGGTTTATGGAAATGAATTGTAACATGGACAGACAAGATATGGAGCATCACCATCATCCTTACACCAATGAAACCATGGGGACATTGAAGGACATGATGTTCTTAATGGGGAAAAAATTGAAAAATATAAACAGTTTAAAGTTAGATAATGCTTATTTACACAAATGTATTTCTATGAAGATTGTACCGAAGGGGTTAAGATTTTTCAAGCAACCCATGGGTTTATATTTGAATGACCAAGTTATCAATGAATTCAACCATTTGTTTGATGAATGTGGGATGAAATTTATGTGATTAATTATAAAGTTTAATGATGAAAAATTAGGTAGACTCATTCAGGAAACTGAAGACCTAAATATGAAAATTACTACTGATTTATTATTTACAGAGTGGGAAAGGATGTACAACAAGCAATTCCATTTAGCTGAACAATTTCTACACACTTTAAGTGAAAACAAATGGAAAAAAATTAATAGAGATACGGAACATTACAAACAGGGGAAAGCATACATATGGGGTAGGAAGAATGAAAGAAATTATGAAACAGAGGGCAATAAAAACAATGTATACAATCATGAAAATTATAGCCCACGTAGAAGTAACAATTCCCATTTTCCAAGAGATCAGATCCAGCAAGGAGCACCTTATCAGAATCAAGAAAGGGACTATCAGAGTTACAGACACAGACGAGGGTATTGGGAAAACACAAGAAGGTAGAGGAGAGGAATAGAAGAATTAGTAACTACATACAAGAAAGGACAGATATCACTGTTACTGGAATTACACATACTTACAATGGCTTTCATATACATAACTATGCTAATGTCAAGATCAATTATGAGCACTTTGCACTTTTATCCAAAGGAATGAAATTCATCCCAACCCCTCAATTTAACTTAGTAGATTGTTTGGTAGAAATAAAGAAATTTACTAGGAAGATGAACCTAGATATTATGTTCAACAGTGGGGACAACAAGGTAGTTAAAGTTATTGAACCAAAATGTAGTACTACACTTAAAACTCCAAGTACGTTCATACCAGTGAGTCATCCGACCATAGAGATCTATGAAAAAAATAGTGTCTAGAGAAATTTACAAGTTGTATAAAGAACAGAGACATCCACAAGTTAATTTGACTAATGAGGAATTGGACTTACTTAAATACTTGCAGTACAACGACAATTTAAGGATAATGAAACCTGATAAAGGAGGAGGAATAGTATTATTTGATCATTTAGAATACATCAGCAAGGTACATAACATCTTATATGGTTCAGGTAACTATGAATCTATATCATTGAATGAAATCAACATTGCCTATCAGAGAATTGATAGTTACATAGAAGAATTTTTAATTGATGGTAGAATTGACAAAGATACTTATAGATATTTGAAGGTCAAGAATCCTAGACTGGCAACCATGGTAGGTATTCCTAAAATACACAAAAGTATTATAGATCCACCTTTTAGACCTATTATTTCAGGAAGTCAGTCCAAAACCTATCCATTAGGTAAATATATTGATGTCAAATTAAAACATATATACCAACATATCCCTCATCTTGTTAAAGATTCGTGGGAATTTCTGAGGAATTTTCCAATTCAAAAATGGAATCAGGGATACAAATTTGTAACAATAGATGTTATAGACTTATTTTCATGTATTCCTCAAACTTTAGGTCTAGAAGCTTTTGGAAATAGTATTAGAAAACATGCAGGTATCAAATGGGAAGAAGTTAGTCTGTTAATTGAAATGTTAGATTTAATTTTAGACTACAACTTTATATACTATGAAGGGGAATATTTCAGGCAAACCAGGGGGGTAGCCATGGGTGCAGCTTGTGCTCCCATATATGCCAACCTGGTTATGCTAGATTGGGAAGAAACCACTATATTTCCCAGCACCTTCTTTGAACATATAGTTCATTATGTACATTTCCTTGATGATATATATATTATTTGGAACTCCAGTGAAGAGAAATTACTGGAGTTTATTCAGTATCTTAACACTAGTAGTGAATTTTTGAAATTTACATATGCAGTCAACAAAACTGGTATGGCATATTTAGACACCTTAGTATATTTACACAAAGGTACATTACAATCTAAAATTTATAGGAAGGAAACCTTTTCCAATGACTATTTGGCATATGGAAGTTGTCATCCCAATAAGATGAAGCAAAATATTTATAAGGGTCAATGTATAAGAGCTATGAGAATGACATCTGAATACCAAACTTTATTAGATGAAATAAAATATATCCACACTATGTTTCAAGAGAGAGATTATCCTGAAAAACTATTAAAAGACACGGATACATATGTAATAGGATTATGGGGCAATGAATACAAACCCTTGTTAGGCTTAGGAAACCAAATCAATTATGGTAATGGGAGAAATGGAAAATCATTGGGAAAGGATAACACAAACGGGGACAAAGGAAAAGCATTAATCACGTTGTACAGTCCTAGAGTTGATGAGGTTAAACAAATCATTAGACAGTACTGGTATTTAATGTCTAGTGGTGAACTATTAAGAAAAATAATAGGAGATCAACCAGCAATGGTATTTAAAATGGGAAATAACATCAAAATTATTATTGGAAAAAGGAATCAAATCCTATGGACAAAAAGGAAATAGTAGGGACCAAAACACAAAAAAATGTGGTTCATGTAGACAATGTAGCTTTATTCTAGACACAAAGGAAATTACACTTAACAACATTATTAGATCTAGAATTAGACCTATTAAAGGGAACTGTAATTCCAAGATGGTCGTCTTTGTTGCTGTTTGTCAAGAGTGTTTTTGTTATTATGTGGGGAAAACGGAAAGATGTTTAAAAAAACGTATTTATGAGCATATGTACAATATTAGAAAGAAAGATCAGAAAAGTGCATTATACAAGCATATAGCACTTGCAGGTCCTAAACATCATTTTAAATTTGCCCTATTAGATCAAGTTGGTTATGATCCTAGGGGTAGGGACAACAAAAAATACCTAAATTATAGAGAAGCATGGTGGCAAATTTACACAGATGCAAGTACCCCCCAGGACTCAATGATAGCATTTCATTGAAAGCTATTCTGGAAGTTAATAAGTAAATTTATAAGCCACAGTCTATTAGTCACCACATCCAGTATTACATTGAGCTGTTACTTAGAAAAGGAATGTAGTCAACATTGTATACAGGAATTGCATAACATTTGTAAGGTTTTGGGGATTGTATTTCCATTTCAGTATTTTTATTTTAGTATTATGATTATGATTTTACTTACATAGTTTATTATTTTTATTATTAATTATTATTAATTACTATTAATTACTGTTTTTTGTACAGTAATTATAATTAACTTATAGTCGAAGTATAGTTCATATCATCAATTTGAATTGATTGTACTTGGAATTTATTTATAAATATACAAACTATAGAATGTTTTTTAAAATAAGGTATAGTTAGTTTAGTGTAAGGATGTTAGGTGAATAACCAACTAATTCATTAATCATAAGCATCAAGACCTATCAGTCCCAGATTTGAAACATATTTCATACTGTAATGTCATATAATCAGTTGTATTTAATTTAATTTTATAAAGTCATAAGTATTATTTTTTAGTATATAACAATCAAGTATCAATTTTTGTTTTCAACTATTTAATCGGTTAGTATGATATACAATGTGTAATTTTTATTACAATTTTTATTGTGAAGTTACTTTGGAATGAACTTTTAAAACAAGGGATCAAGTCAGACACATTAACATTACATTATAGTCATATATAGAGCACTGTTACTTTAAATATTTAAACAGATGGAGCCTGTTTTGGCGCCAAAAAGGTTTTAAATGTTAGTTTGTCTTGAACAATGGTGTTCTGAAGAAGCCCATAAGAAAGCGCTAAATCCGTATTTGTTCAGTTGTTCATGACAGTTTATTTAGTGTACTGATTCAGTATCGTATTCTGTACACCAACGAGGTTATGTATAGATCTGGTTTCGCAATTTGTGTAATAACACATTAACGCATTTTGGATTTATGTATAACCAGCGAGCGAGTGTGCAAGAAACGTGATTGGGATTTGTATTTCAACGTACTTTTTAATATACGCTATGTTTCAATAAACTAGTTTTAATACATCATGGACTGGCATGCTGTTTAAAGGAACTATAAGACTTATACAGGTCACAGTCGCAGAGTCTTTTGCTGCTACAAGTGGTTATACTGTTTAGCGGAAAGGGAAATTTTGTTACTAAAAGTTTGGCCACACAACGAAACTCGAAGAGATATTACTAAGGGTGTTCGAGCACTTATTGGATCTCTATGGTAATATTGTTTTATTGTTATTTATTGGAGAATATTATCAGGTTACTCATCCTACCATACTTTCAGACCCTATATGGAGGGCTACCAAGCCAAAGGAGATGGAGTTTCCATATTTATCAAAGACATACATACCTCCAGGCTGGTCAAATGGTATGACACACAGGAGACACTCCAAATGCAGTTAACTGTTGACAAAACGCCTTTTCAGATCAACCCTCTACCCTGATCCTGGGTGACTTTAATTACCCAACCATAGAGTGGAAGAACTATTCTAGCCCAAACATGAATGCCCAGAGATTTCTCAACTTCGTCAATGCCAATGCATTGAATCAGCTGGTTGACATCCCTATGAGAGGTGAAAATATCCTGGACCTGGTCCTAACCAACATGAGTAGCCACTGTAGCACCCCTACAGTGTCATCCTCCTTGGTAAGATCTGACCATAAAGCAATCACCTTCAAATTCACCATCTCCCCTGACCCCCCCCATCAGAGTCAAACAAAAAACTTGTCCAAAGTTGACTACAATCTCCTGAGAACAGGTATAAGCAGCTTCACAGCCACCAAACCTTCAGTTGGAAATATCATTAATGTCCAAGCCTACACCAAAAAACTATATGAGCACCTATATAGCTGTATGGACTCAACAGTACCTGACAGGACCAAATCATTTTCCTCAAGAAAGGGTAAACCTGTCTGGTGGACAGCAGAAATAAACAAACTCTATAATAAAAGGAAAAAATTGCTGTCCAGGACCAAGAAGGAGCAGGTGCTAAGTTGGAAGCAATCTCTCCTTTGTCTGAACAAGCAAATAAGGTCACTGGTAAAATCCTTTAAGGCTAACTTCGAGTCCAAATTGGCCACATCCACTAAGAACAATCACAAGACTTTCTTCACATACATCTGCAATCTCAAAGGTAACACCCAACCAACAGGGTTATCCAAATTCCTTACTACAAGAAGTAATTGATTCAGTGGTTCAGGAAAGGAAAAATAGATTTGCCCCTATTCTTGGAAAACCTACCCAGGAGGTTAAAGAAACAAGTATTCATATCCAAGAAGGGAAAAAGTGGGATGATGCATACATTATGGATTTTTCCGGAGATGCAGGAGTGGTGAAACAGATTATAACCAGAGAATGGAATAGGTTCACTGAGATTTCTGACCTAGAGGTATTGAAAAACAAAACACTTACATTTATATATCGTAAAGATTTAAATTTCAAACAACTTTTTGAGTTTGGAAAAGTTAACATCTCTTCAAAAAGACCAGGTACTTTTAAATGTGGTACTTGTCCACAATGCCCCTTAATACTTAACGAAAGTAGTATCTTAGTTGCATCAAGAGAAAGGGAGATTACTAGTAAATGTTTTTCCAATTGTAATACCAATGGTGTGGTATATGTTGCTACTTGTAAGGTTTGCACCTCATTTTATATAGGAAAAACCGAGAGAAAGTTAAGAAACCGTATCTATGAACATTGTTACGAAATTAGGAAGCAAAACAATAAAAATGCCCTATATAGACACACTTTGACTTGTCCGCAGGCTAAATTTCTTTTCTTTGTTTTGGAAATTGTACCCAAGGAATTAAGAGGGGGTATGTGGGAGGCCAAACTTGAATATAGGGAGTTATTTTGGCAAATTATTTTAGATTCCACAAAACCACCAGGTTTAAATGATATGATTTCCATTTCTTCAGTTTTAAAATTAAGGGCAGCCAAACTGTGATTTTAAGTATAGCCACAAGATGGCACTATACACAATGTTTTGCGAGGTATGTTTAATCACATAGTAATTTAAAAGCAGATTGTATTATAATTAAACTAATTAAATGTAATTTTATGATATATATTTTAATTTTAAAGTTTAAACTGTTGAATTAATATATATTAATTTATGGATAGTATTTTAAACTACATATTTTAACTTGGAAATTCTAACAAATGATTTTATGCATTATATTATTCACATTAGTTGTATAATTAATTAATTTGATTGATCAATTATTATTGCAATTTGCACAACTGGAAAGGTATATAAGTGTTTCAGTGATGACTGTTAATTGTTCACTTCTGATGAAGACTTGAATTTTGGGTCGAAAACGTATTTTCCTGTTTTTTGCGTTATTGTGAATAAAGTGCTTGTGTTTACTTAAAGGGTTTGGTTTCTGACCTTCCTTTGGACACTCGTTGCAAGTTCTTTCTTTTGGTTTACCATATATATATAGCCAACATGCTGGTAGAGAGGTTCAGTGAAAACTTCACCCCCCCCCCCATTGGTAAACCAGGACATCCCCAGCACCTGCCCCCTCTCCTCATCACCAGGGAGCAGGCCTCAAAGGCAAAAAATACAGTCTCCATGGGACCCATTAACATCTCTGGCTGTATCCTACATGAACTCAAGTATGAGCTCTCAGCTCCATTAGGCACCCTATTCCACCAAAGCCTGAGCACCAGCTTCATCCCAGCCAAATGGAGGACAGCCACTGTCATCCAGCTACACAAAGGTGGGAGGGTCCACTGACCCCAGGCAATTATAGGCCCATCAGCCTAACTAGCCTGATCTGTAAGACCATGGAATGCATTATCATAAACAAGGACATTGGCATTGGACATTGACATTGGCAATTTAGTTTTGTCAAAGGGAGACCGTGCCTGATAAACCTGGTCGACTTCTTTGAAACAGTCATCAAAGCCATGGTCGAGGGGAAGATCTACATCTACATCTACACTGACCTAGCCAAAGGCTTCAACACTATTCCCCACTCAGGCATAATAGACAAACTCTCCTAGTTAGGCATCAACCCGTATATTACAAGATGGGTAGCTAATTGGCTCACTGATAGAACCCACTCAATCAAAATAGGGGAAGCCACCTCTAGTAGTAGACCCATAACAAGCAGTGTACCCAAAGAATCAGTCTTGGGGCCTCTGCTGTTTGGGATATACCTTTCTGAGGTGCAAGCCAAAACCAGTGGTCTGTGGCTTACCAGATTTGCAGATGACTGCAAGCTGGGCGTTGTCTTAAATTCCCCTAGTGATTTGAACATCCTCCAAGAGGGCGTTACCCAAACTAATGGCTGGTGCCAGAAGCATGGTCTCAAACTGAATGCCTAGAAATGCATCATTATCACCTTTGGGGAAAATGGTGTCCCTACTAATTATCCAGTCATAGCAACATACTAAGCACGCAATCAGTCATGAGGGACCTGGGCACCCAGGTTGATAGCAACCTGACTTTTGACCACCATATTGCCTCCATTGTACAGAAGGCTTTCTACATGGCCCACCTCATAAGTAAGGGTATTTCATCCAGGAACAAGGAGGTCATAACATCCTTGTACTCCTCCCTTATCAGACCCATTATGGAGTACAGTGTCCCCTTCGGCATGTACCTTGTCAAGCACATGCAGCAGCTGGAGAGACCACAGAGGTTCCTGACAAGAAAAAGCCAGGGTCTCAAAACATATCCTATACAGATAGGCTAAAAGCTCTGTCACTGTACTCAGTCTCATACAGACTTCTCAGAGGGGACCTGTGTCTGGCATACAAGGTCATCAAAGACCCAGCCTTGATGGAGTTGTTGCATATCAGTAAGTCAAACTCCACTCTTGCAACCCGCATGCAAGGCATCAGCCTGGTCTGTGACATTAATAGAACTTGTTGGCAGGATAGATTTATGTCCCAAGGACTCCTGCATCTGTGGAATAGACTCCAGCTCTATGTCAAGCAGAGTACCTCTCTAGCCCTCTTTAAGAGTAACCTGGATGACTGAATGGGAAACAGAAAATACACACCTGGGATCCCACCTGTGTTCATGCAGGACAGGGGAAAAAGGTGGTGACTTTGTGGGAATATGGGCAAAATTCTTGGCTAGGCTTGTAAGGGCCTCCAGGCCAATAGAATAGTATCATCCTATAAACCTATGAACCTATAATTCCTCTGTTAAGGTCTTTACTAGTTTGCTTAGGTATGATCTTTAGGTAAGTACAATGAGATATTTTATAAGCAATAACTAATGGCTTTTTTTTCTTTTATTTACTGTATTTACAAAGGTATTCCATGACAGGGTGTTGTTTTTAAATGTGTCATTATATTTGATACATATAGGGACTGCCTTATCTACACAACTATTTAACGTGGATTAAAAGTCAGAGGCATAGGCAGCAACTTTAGCAATGGGATCCATCAGAGGAGAATTACAGCAGAATTTATTTAGGTCATCAAATAATCAAAGAAAGTTTGCTTTTAAGACATCCCTAAACAAAAAAGTGTTTGCAGGGAAAGTACCACCCGTTTTAAAGGAAATGGTCAGTGATTTATGGTCTCATTTAACAAGGAAGTCGAAGCTTTTGTATGGAGATTACAGTACAGTGGGGATCGGGGAATTTAATCTTTTCCCCACTGTAGTGTGATGTAAGAGTTGATATATATATATATATATATATATATATATATATATATATATATATACAGGGTGTAGGGGGTGCAGGGGGCCTGCCTACCTTCAAAAACATCAGTAGACCAACAAAGAAGTAATTAGAGATTTGGGGACCAACGTAGATAGTAATCTCTCCTTTGATAATCACGTTGCCAAAGTGGTTAGAAAGACCTTCTATATAGCCCACCTTATCACGAAAGGGTTCGCATCTAGATCAAGAGAGGTCATTGTGCCCCTCTACTCGTCACTCATCAGGCCTATAATTGAATACAATGCCCCTTTTGGGATGTACCTTACCCGACACCTGCAGCAACTGGAGAGACCCCAAAAGTACCTCACCAAGAGGATCATGGGCTACAAACAGATGTCCTATGCAGCTCGACTAAAGAAACTCCAGCTCTACTCAGTTGCTTACCGCCTACTCAGAGGCGATCTATGCCTGATGTACAAAGCCATATTAAACCCAGAATTAATGGACATGCTCCACCTCAAAAAATCCAAGTCCCTTAGAGCTACACGCTCCAGGGACCTAAACCTCAGCACAAAAATAAATAGGACATGCTGGAGGGACAGATTCATTTCCCAGAGGCTCCCCTCACTCTGGAATAGAATCCCAATTCATGTTAGGCATAGCCCCTCGCTGACCTCTTCAAGCGAAATTTGGACGCATGGATGGGAAATCACAAATTCACCCCTGGGATCTCTCCTGTGTCCCTGCTAGACAGAGGCACAGTAAACTAATCTTAAAAGGGTACCTTCTGTGACCTACTTTACAGAGGCACAGTAGGCTAATCTAATAGGGAGGCGGAAGCCAAATACACTCTGGCTAGGCTTATAAATGCCCTAAGGCAGATAGCCTAGTATCTACCTATGAACCTATGAACCTATTACCTGAAAATTGAAGCCCAGATACCCGAGACAAAGAGACTGAAAAGATCAGGATAACGAACGGTAAAACAATGGAAGCTTAACACAGGAAAAGAGTTGGTTGGCCAACATGGTGAACTTTGCCCTTTTCCACACTGTAGTGCGATCTCGGAGTCAATATATTTAAGTAAGGAGGGTGTGGGGGCAAAGCCTCCCACTTGGGTGGGTTGAGTTTAGTGTGGTTTATTTACGTGGTGGTTTTGGACAACTTACCATTTTCCCAGTGTTAGTTTTCGATGTTGTGTATGTTCGGTGTCCCGGTCTGTTCAGTTCTTTCATCTCAGGTATGTCGGCTTCATGTTTTCTGGTAAGTCAATGGTAAGTCGATCTACTGAAGTAGATCCATACATAGATATATATATATATATATATATATATAGAGAGAGAGAGAGAGAGAGATGTGTATCTATATATCTATATCTATATATGTCTGTGTGTGTGTGTGTGTGTGTGTGTGTGTGTGTGTGTGTGTGTGTGTGTGTGTGTGTGTGCGTGCGTGCGTGTGTGTGTGTGTGTGTGTGTGTGTGTGTGTGTGTGTGTGTGTGTGTGTATACAAATATGAAGATATGCAAAAATGGCCATATTTCCGAGCACAAGATTAAGAGTCAGCATTTATAATGTCAGGAAAGCATTGGGCATGCCAACTATTTCCAGTGTAGATCAACCAGTTTTTGATGGTTAGTTGAAGTCATCCAGTAGAAAAGTGTTGGATTTAATGAAGAGTTTAGCTGAGGTAATATGGTAGATACTGTGCTCAGAAGGAGATGTAGAGCATATTCTACAGTTAGCTATGAATTTGTAATTAATTGTTTCTGGGGTGATTTGGACATTTAGGAATTCAAATCTGGTGTTCCAAAGAATCAGTTATGAAGTGATGAAATCCTTGACAAGTAATGATACTTACCCGCAAATGCCAGTAGTTCTGAAGATGTGATAGGCACCATACCCTGGAATAAAGGGAATGCTTTCATTGCTTTGAAACTGCGTTTCTGTAACTACACATATATATGAATGTGTTCACATTTTAAGTGGTCCTCAAGTTCAGTTTATATATATATATATATATATATGTGTGTGTGTGTGTGTGTGTGTGTGTATATCTTTTTTATTTTATTTTATTTTATTTTTTGTAGACTCCTGGAGTTGAGTAGGGCCAATTTAGGATGCTCTGAATTAGAATTTACTAAGCTGAAGTGTTCAGCAGATAGACTTTGCCTAAAATAGCATTATGGGGAAGGAATGTAGCCTCAGAAAGAGATGTGCAGACCATCTCTACAAAGAAAGAAGGCTTGCCAGTCGTTTCTTCCTGAGGTGACACATACTGGAGTCTTCTAGAATAACACCAACTACACAACCAATTATTAAAGCCAGTCATCTTGTCTTTGGTCATTATGGATGATGCCAAAATACCACTCAAGGCCAGTATCCTTCCTTCCTGAGACACATGCATAGCAAGCTCAATCCTATTTTTCTGCATGTCTGTCTAGGTACAGTGCCTAATGTTATTCACACCCACATGGATCACTATCACATCATAACTGCATTTGCCAGGATGCAGGGATCTAAGAGTCCTTGTTGCATCCCAAATTTTGGCTGTGGAAGGATAGAAAATCATCTTTCCTACTGAAAAAAATCCTTTAATTGTAAATTAAAATAAATGTATATATTGCTGCCACTTAACCACAGCTGTCAATAGCATTGTTGCTATTGCTATATCTGTTATTATTGTTGATGACACCGAGTATTATATACATAGTTCCATTGCTGTCTATTAATTCCATTTATCAATTCTGCTTTTGTGTATTGCTGTGTATTACTCTTGCTATTTTCCTGGAATATCATGTGACAGTAAGTAACAAAAACACTGAAAAGCAGACTGTATGATGCCATTTCATTTAAAAGTTGTTTTATCCCAGCTCTTCAGTAAAATACATGGAATTAAGGTGTTTTCTCTAGAAAAGAGGCCACTGAACATATCCTTTTCTAACACATAACCTGAGACTGAAACACATGGCTTCAACTTATGGACATCTGCCCAATATCTGCACTAGGTATCTGTTTTGGTACAGACAATACCTTTCAACCTCTTAGAGCAAGAAATCTGGACAAAGCCATAAATAAAAGTGGGACAAAGGCCCAAAAATAGGGACATGTTTTAAATATTGCTCTTATAAACTTAGAAAGTTGATAGAATAACAGGTTTTGCATTAGCATGCATTTTCTGGAGGGTATGACGTCTGAAACTCAAATTTCTGTCATTATTTTCTAACTTCAATCTTTAATGATTTGCCACTAATTTGCCAGAAAAATCACAATTTTATGAAAAATGGACCAAAAATAAAAGGCAAAAATCTGGATATTCTGCAAATATCTGTACAGTTGAGAGGTATCCTACAGACCAAAAGGTGCCATCACCAAGTATCAACTTTAGAGTTATGTACATAAAAACTATATGCTTCTTAGACATTAAAGTGCCAAGAGGTCAGAAACAGTGACAAACTCACAGGATGCAACCCCCTCCTCTTCCACAATTTTTTTTCTCTAAAGAAATAATAAACTTTTGAAAGAAAAACTACAGTTCCAAAGGCCAACAGGAGAAAGGGGATCATTTGCAAACAGTTGGACTCAGTCAACTGCAGAAACAGATCAAAAGAGTGTCAAAGCCTTTCTGCTGTTAGCAGAAGATATATACTGCAAGGAAACTGATTTAGTCAGTCAGACCTTTGGATATTCATTCATGGTCCTTGCTCGGCGATATTGTACTTGAGGGCCTCACCAGATGGGCAGTAGCAAGCCCCGCCCAAAACCCACCCCCATGATATGTCATTCATGAATATGCATTCCCTCCGAATGTACAACAAAATGTAAAAATAAAACAATACTTTCACAAGGGGAGTCCTTACAAATACAATATCACCAAAAAATGATTACATCTGTGCTTATTCTGAATAAGTTATACCTAGATTTTATTGGTGAGAGGAAGTTGGATTGGGTTTCTTAAGATTAAGCATTTCAGTGGAAATACAGAATAAAGGTGTATATACTTGGCTGGGGAGAGGGCAGGGGCAAAACGTAATATGGTTAAAGATTATACTGGAAGCGCGCTTTTAATAAATATGGCTAAAATCAGTAAGAAATTAACATTTCCATGCTAATAAAACTGCTACGTTGGCCTACGATACAAAAACCAAGACCAGGTTTGATGCTTGCTATCAAAAAATGCCAAACACAAGGCTGTGCTGCTCTTGGTACCCCAAATTTCAGCCACAGTCAATCCAGTTTTGCACCTATTCTTAAACAATGCCAGAAGGCCAGAAATCCACGAACTGTCACCCTGTTGCAATGGGTGAGGAATATTTTGTGGACAGAGCAGGCCGCTTGGCTACGACGTTCTGTTCGGGTGTTCAAACTCGAGTTTTATTAATATTTTAATGAACAGTTTTGTACCAGTTATGTGTCATCGCTACTTACAATCTACTTGGAAAAGTAGATAATATTTTGAAACAAAAACTGAAACACTTGATAGCTTATTAACTAGCGGCTGCCAATTGTCACAGCCCAGTTTTTCGTAATTTACAGACTATTGTACAGCCTGGGTACACCGCATCTGTCACTCAATTTGTAACACTCCCAATTCTGCGTGAAACAAAGTGGTGAGGCCCTCAAGTACAATATCGCCCCTTGCTCTATATAATCCTGAACCCCTGTTAGCTAAGACATGACTGACTGACTCTGAAAGAGCTTTGCTGGAGGACTGCTGTACTGATAGACATCCTACGGAACTAAAAAGTGTGATACTGCATCTTGTTAATCCAGGACCTGATCAAACCAGAAAAGCAGATACATTCTGGAGAAAAAGAGGGTGTAGTACACCACAGAGGCCGTGTCACCATGTCTGTCTGTAACTGAACTGGATTTTTGCCTACATAGAAGAAAGCTCAGATGTGCAAAGGAGCACTTTCAAGTTTTTGAATTCCTGATTCAAAGATGGCCGCCATTCTATAAGCACTGCAGTACTTCAGCTCTCCAAAGACCAGAGACAAAAATCAACCCTGCGGATGTACATTTGGAGTTAATCAACTAATTGACAGCAATTAATAAACTACTAGAAGTCAGCGATCTTATCGAGGAAAAAAAATTGAAAAAAAATATTTGGTGACAACAGGATTGGAACTGATTGCTTGGTTGATTCTGAACAAAGCACCAAACAAAAGACTGAACTACCTCATTACTGAAACCTTTACTTGGTAATTATCTCTATCTGCAGCATTTCAAAATGTCAAAAGAAGATAAAAATATGGACACTACAACTACTAAAACTAAACTGTCAGCATTACAGTCTCCAGAGAAGGAATCCATATTTAAGAGACAGAAAACATTTAAACAGCAAGAGACTGTAAAAACAGGGGCATCAGCGAAATCTGATCAACAGGTTACGATGGAAGAAATTAAGTCTGCATTATTACCTATACAAGATGCCTTAAAAGACCTAACATCCCAAACACAAACATTTAGTGAGACATGTAATCGGATTCTAACAAGAATGGAGAAAGCGGAAACCAGAATAGCAGCAAATGAAGACAATATAACATTGCTCACTAAAAGATCTGAATCACAAGAGGCTGATATACAAATGATGCAAAACAAAATTCTGGACCTGGAAGCAAGATCAAGACGTAACAACATAATCATCAGAGGGATCCCAGAATCAATCCAATATAATGATCTGACCACTTCTATCATACAAATATTTGAAACATTACTTAAGGACTCTGTGGTTGTTCAGCAAATTGTCATCGAAAGAGCACATAGAGCTTACAGGGATTCCCAAGCTTCAAATACACCAAGACCTGTGTATGTCAAAATATTAAACTTCCAGGATGTGAATAAAATACTTCTAACCATAAAAAAATCTGGTGGATCTATAATGTGGCAAAGTTATAAAGTTTCTATAACACAGGATTTACCAACACAAATAAGGCAGTCTAGACAAATGCTGGCTCCATACTGTAAGTTTCTAATTGACAAAAACATTAGATTTCAAATGAAATATCCTAACAGTTTAATTTTTACTCTTGATGGCATTAAATACACTGTAAATACAAAAAAAGAAGCCAGACCTACCTTTTTGAAGCTTTTTAAGGCTTTGCCACCGTCTGAAAATTGAACAGTCCATCATGGCTTCTTCCTGCATTAGAGTGAATGGGAGACTTCATTTACGAGGATCCGAGGCTTCAAAATCCTTTGTGTGTTCTTCTTTCTTCAGCAGGCCTGGTAATTCTCCGTTTTATCTTTTAATCTCGTCTTCCTAGCTGAAACACGAAGATTCCACGAAGTTTTATGGCTCCAACGAGCGCTCCTGACCCACGAGGCAACAGGAAACAAGGTAAAGGAAGCAGGGGGACCGTTTTGAGTGTGGTGCAGCTGAGAGGTCCATTCGTGAATTGGTTCCCCCGTCGCGAGCGCGAAGATTCGAAAAATGAACTGCCTGGACTGCTGCAAATGCTGGGAAGAAAGAAGAGCTGCTGTAAATCGAAAACGAAGCTTTTTGGGACTTATTTGATGCTAAAATGACTGTAAGACGATCAATGAGGTAAAGTGTGTCAGGTAAAGATAAAAATGTATGGTTTAGCTGTTGCTGTATAAGATTCTATGGCTTAGTGGTAAATCCAGGTAATGCAGTCTATTTTTTGTTATTTTTTTTTTCCTTTTCATGCTTGTCTTTTAATTTACTGTGTTTTGTCTAGTGAATAAATAAGTATCTTTTAATTTTGATCAGTTTAGGGGAAAAAAAAATAGCATAATCAGCAAACAGTAGTAGTAAATGTGTATTATAGGTGATGTTTAACTGTAATGATCTATAAAAATTAAATGCAATATTGTAGGATTGTTTTGAAGATAAATAGCTGACCTAAATAATGGCTTGTTTTAAACAAATGTATAACAACTGTGTGCTTATTAGGTGAACTGTTAGTTAAAAGGTTTTAGAACAAGTAATTATAATGCTAATATATTATTGCTGAATTTAAAGTTTGATAAAAGTGAATTATTTGACATGTCAGGTACAATTAGTTTATATGAATATTGGGGAAATGTACAGAGCTGTAGTTACTTGAGTGCGGTGTTTAGTAGGGAATGTCCGGGTTAGGCTTTGTAGAAGTAGATATAGTTGGTGTAGGTTTTTTGCATGCTATTTTATTGTTAGTTAATAGAATTAGTAGATTAGCTACTTGGGGAATTTTATCCAATGTGAAAAACCTATGTTCATCCTGGTCCGGAGGAATAGTGGATAGGCACTGGGTAGGGATGGGATGGCAGTTTTGCTTCCAAAAAATTCACGAAATACCAACACTTGTCAATTTAAGGTGGAAAACAAAAAATAGATACCATTATTCATCAATTCATAGTTTAGAATGGGGATAATAGATTCCTGGAATGTTAAAGGACTCCAGAACATGAAAAAAAGAAAGCTGTTTCTGCATCTGTTTTTTAAATCAACAGCAGGTTTTATTCTATTACAAGAAACACATTTGACTAATGACCAGTGGGAAACAATGAAGGACAAGAAATGGATTAGGAAGGTTGTAATGGCGGAAGGGACTACGAATAGTGCTGGGGTGGCAATTATAATCAAGAATCATTTTCAAGGAGAAATTTTGGAGGACAAAATAGACAAAGAAGGCAGATGGTGTTTGGTGGTTCTCAAATCTGAAAGTTTGGATAAGCTGATAGTACTTATATGTGTTTATGCCCCCAATGTGAACCAACATCATTATATAGCTTCAATTTACTCTATTCTACAGTCATATAACAACTGTTACATAGTGATGGGGGGGGATTGGAATGCATACCAAGATTCTAAAACTGATAAGTTGGGAGCTTTGACTGCTTTTAATAAGCAGGCAATGGTAGCGTTGAAAGAACTGAGAACGGATTTCAAACTGTATGACCCTTTTAAACACAAACACATACAAGCAAAGGCAGAAAACTTTACTTTTTATTCTAGCTGCCATAAAATGTGGTCGAGAATTGATTTTTTTTTAATTCCAGAAGTGTTCATTTCACTTGACCCTAGGGTTTCTAATCAAGCTAGACAGCTCTCAGACCATTCTAAGATAACTTTAACTTTAAAGACCGATATTTTGAAAACTAAAAATCATTGTGGATATAATTGGTCCTTAAACCCATACCTATTAACCAAAGAAGATATAGTACAGGAAGTTAAGGAGATACTTAAACAAATAGCATACAATATTCCCCGTAACGAACATCCATTAGATATAGAATGGGCCACAACTAAAACTTTGTTAAGAGGATTATTTATTCAGAAAGCCACTTATTATAAAAAACTGCAAAATAAAGAACAACTGGATTTGGAAACCAAAATACAATTATTGGACCAGGAGCTGATGAGGAACTACACTGAACAAACAGAAAATGAGTTGTTAAGATGTCAGAAAGATCTGTTTCTTATGCACAACAGAAAATTGACACTGTATGAACAAAGAAGTTTAGTTAAATATGCAAATCACATTCAAACTCCCTCGAAAGCATTAGCCCGTATTATTAATCAGACGAAATCGACACGATTAATTACTGAAATAAATCATAACAATACGTTATATACTGATAAGTCAGATATCATGAAGATTTTTGAATCAATTTTTAATCAGATATATGGTGAGCAACAAACTCATGTGCATGATAAAGAGAGAAAAGAGTTCTTACAGAAAATTAATTTTCCCAATATTGACAAGGATTCTCATGGAGAATTGACTGCATTGATTACAGTTGAGGAAGTTTTAGAGGCAATTAAGAAATTAAAGCCACATAAAGCCCCAGGACCAGATGGTATGACCTCTGAATTTTATAAATCTTTTAGTGGGATTCTGAGCACCGTACTTTCACAGACCTTTAATCATATCATTTCGAATGGCAGCAATGATCTTCATTTTAATGCTTCAAGAACAATTCTGATATTGAAAGAGAATAGTGATCCCAAAAATCCAGACAATTACAGGCCCATATCACTGTTGAATATTGATATGAAAATCATGACATCTATTCTAGCTAGTAGATTAAAAAAAATAATAAACTTGATAATATCAGAAGAACAGGTGGGGTTTATAGATGGGAGACAGACTACAGACAATACATTAACTCTTCATACATTAATATCTTATGCGAAGTATAAAAATATGAACATATATGCTTTAATAATTGACGCTCAAAAAGCATTCGATAGAGTTAATTTGGCATATTTATTTGAAATATTATCATATTTCAATATACCTCAGGTCTTTATTTCTACGTTAAGAAATTTATACAAGAATGCATACACTAGTTTATCTATAAATCATGAATGCTCCAAAAGGATTCAAATTAAAAATGGAACTCGACAGGGATGCCCATTGTCTCCCATACTGTTTAATCTGTATTTGGAACCTTTATTTCTTCATATGAAACAAAATGTTTTTTATAACTTTCCTGTACTTCTTGGGATAAAGGTTAGGATGGCTGCTTTTGCAGACGATCTAAATATATACAGAACCACACCGGTGTCGGATACGGAAAAAATACTAACAGCAATACAAACCTTTGAGAAAATTGCTAATTACAAACTAAATTTAAAAAAAAAACAAAATAAAGACACCTACACCTTTTTCAATGCTACCATTGATAGGACGAGTAAGGACAGAAGAAAGAATAAAATATTTGGGGATTGACTTCTCAACTGAAAATAGAGAATTTTTTATCAACAATATTAAGGCAACTGGAGACCGAATAACAATGGATTTGAAAAGATGGAGTTAGTTGAAGCTACCGATGATGGCAAGAGCAGTGATAATAAAAATGAACGTTCTCCCCAGAATGCTTTATATTTTTAGAGCAGCACAACTTAAAATCACAAAATCTTTTTTTAAGCAGTTTCAGATAGGATTGGGGAAATTTCTGTGGGAACCCAGAAAAACGAGAATATCCTATGAGAAACTGATGGCTCCTAAAACGAGGGGGGGGGTTGGATTTACCGGATTTTGAGATGTATTATACAGTGATTCAGGCCAATAGGATTTTAAGGGTGTCTTACTTGGACAGTGAAAATAGAAAATGGATACCTAAATGGGTACTGCTAAATTATAAACATATAAAAGGAAAGGGAATTAATGTTAAAGCTGTACCATTTTTGAATATAAGAACATTGAGTAAATATGAGTTAATGGAGCACATTAAGATATGGGCAATGGTGACTCAAACTCTGTTTGCCTCCTTGAACCTATTAAAATATATGATGATGTTTCAACCGTTTCATGGGAATCCTAATATGACTATTGGTAATCAACTGATAGACTTAAAGAAATTTCCATTTATTAAGGATTTAACTGTAAGTGATTTATACCCCTTCTTAGGAGTAGCGGTACAAGATATCTTAAAAGAGATGAATCTTCCCATTTCTTATTTAATTATAATGAGGCAGATAAAAGATCTGGCCATAAATTATTTTAACAGTTCTGAAATTAAAAAAGAGGAACTAGTTATTTCACGTCATCTGTGGGAAGCATTGCAACAAGACAGAAAATACATATCCTCAGCATATAAAATGGTAAAAGAGAGAAAATATAATAATCATATTCTGTTATCGAAATACTGGAGAGAGAAATTGCCATCCCTAGATGATAGTAAAATAGTAGAGGCATTTAACTTAACATTAAAATCCGTATCACTTCAAAAACTGGTCTTTACTCAATTGATGATATTTAACAATGCGTATTATACCCATCTAACACTTCATAAATTTGATTCAAAAAAGTCACCTAAATGTCCACAGTGTGTAGATCAGACAGCAGACCTGTTACACATGTTCTGGAGTTGCAAGTGCATTTATAAATTATGGAACTCATTAAAGTTGCAGCTACAAAAAATGGGTTGCCAAAACTCAACACTCACCTGGGAATTTTTGATTTTACATATTCCACCGGAGAATTTGGACAAAACAAAAAAGATTGTAATTATGAATATTAGTTTACTAATGAAATTATATATAGCCACAAATTGGTTGAACCCAGCACAGACATTGTGGCAAAATTTCAGGCTGTTAGCGATTAAGCATATATTAGCGCACAAATTGTTAATTAGAAATAATATGAAAAGTATAAACAGTATAAAAATTTGGGAACAAATCTTTAATATTATTTTAGCTTAGCGGTTCCTATCCACTTTCCTTTAGGACATTCTGTATGTGTACTAACACATTCTTGGATTAGATAGAAAATGTAGAAATAATACAAATTATTGGCTTGAGTTGGTTCATAATTGTCTATAGTAGATGCTTTTATGTTTATTTTTTCCATTTTCCTGTACTTGATTAATATGATATTTATTCTTAATATATAATGTGGAAATTCAAAATGGAACTAAAACATTGGAAGCAGTATTGTACATAATGTAAATAGTGTGTGAAATGTATAATGGTTTTGAAAAACAATAAAAACGATTATTGAAAAAAAAAGTTTTTGAATTCCTAGAGAGGGAGAGGATCTAGAATGTCTTACTGCTCATCAAGAATCAAAAGTAAACAAGTATCTGCTAATAAAGGAATCATGGACTTTTAACTCTTATCTGGACTTGGCACTTGTTCTTTTGCAGAACTTACCACACTGACAGGAACTAATGCAAGTGATTTTCTATTTTTTTTTAAACATTTTTTATTGATTTCATGAAATAAAATAATACAAGAAATATGATATATAAATATACACAATATATGTCTTAAAAACATCATAACACAGAACAATAACTATTTACAATGTCCATAACAGATATAATGTCATTATTGTGATTACATTTTATCTAGTAATTTTTCAAGCTTTAACCAAGTTAATTTCTTATATGTTACCTTAGTAGTTCTTTCTGAACTAGTTTGCAACTCCCTATTACATACAAGTTTGCTAATAGTAAAAAATCTGTAAATTATAGGATTTTTTTACACTTCCAATTTGACGTAATGATTTTTCTTTCAATTGCAAGCAAGGACCAAGGAAGGTGCACATGTATTTTGGGGATATGTGTTGGTATCAGTGCACTGAACAGTAATAATGAGTCAGATATTTCACACTTGTCCAACTACAATGCTTTTATGAAATTTCTGAACTCTATCCAGAATGGAGTTACTATTTTATATGAAAGAAACATGTGATGCAAGTGATTTTCTGATTCCTCTGCAGTACAGCAATCTCAATTTTATTGATCGATGTATACTTAATTACTAAATTATTAATCTTAATTTTGGAATACATTTTATTTTTATACAAAATTAAACCTGGTGCATGTTAGCTGTTTTAATTTTAGCATGATTGCAACCTAGAACAATAGGTTTGGACAGGAAATAAGTAAGTAAGTGTTGAGCCAGCTTATTCTCACCCACAGAAAATGCATAGCTTATACTATAAAGTATTATATTTCAGCATAATTGTTCTGACAACATAAGCCTGCTGATGGTGGTGTTTGTATGCCTGGCAATAGAATCAGCTATTGATAAAACATGCAATGTCAGTGGGCGTTAAGGGCTTAGAATCAGCACCCTTGTGACTCTTAGAGGTACATACATATACTGGCTATGAGTATGTGGGGTGAAGGGGTGGGGGTGCTGCTGTGTGAACTAATTGCTGAAGTTTTTTAGTCTTTAGTACAGGAGGATTGGCCAGTGTTCACTTAACAACCTCAGCATAAACAGGTATAGTGGAGATGTTATGTGCTGTAAGAGTGAGTGACTGAGTATGTGTGTGTGTGTGTGTGTGTGTGTGTGTGTGTGTGTGTGTGTGTGTGTGTGTGTTGTGTTTACAAAATGTGTTTTGAGGTGAGAAGGTAGCCTCCTAGTTAAATAAATGCTTGCAACTCTCATATATTGAATCACTGTGAGGTAGCAATAAATAGTTTTTGGTAAGCATGAGGCAGTTGTAACACTGCAGCATAATATTTAGTGCTATCAGGCTGCCTACAGAAGGGAGAAGAAATCACTGAAATTTCATAATACCTTTGACAAACCGAAATGCTGCCAGCCCAGCTATCTGGAATTTTGTAAATAATCATATGTCATTTGTGAATATTAATATGATCCATAAGCTTGTCTCACAAATGTAAGAGAACTATATGTTGTGTGGATATTAAACTACTGGTACAGATGTGTGTGTTGAACTATATTTTATGTACTGAGCTTTAAGAATGTAACCACAGTGTACCTAACTGGAAAAGAACAGAAATGTATATAAACTATATTGATAACAGAAGTTGGAACATACAGAGTTAACTTGCAAAACTTCAAGAAAATAAATTAAAAGTGTTATATGATGTAATATAAAAGTTAGTTTCAAAGCAGCTAGGAGACAGGATGTCTACAGCTAGAGGTTTATTTCTCGTCTTGAAACAGAATAATTACTAGGTTTGGAATGTAAGGTGTTTTTACTGCTTTGTGACTTCCTAGTAGTTGCACATCTGAGAGATAAGTATTTTTCACAGAGAAATGTTAAATCTGGTTGGTATCTGTTAGCCTGGGAACTGAAGGCAGGTGACAAAATGTGATGTCATCCAGCTGACCCAGCTGTAATGTTTTGATATTAATTTGGGAACTTTCTCAGAGACTGTGCATTTTGTATCTTGTCTTGAATCTAGAAGCATCCATTCAGCACTTCTCATCTGCATTTGCCTTGCTCTGTAAGTAAGACTTAGATCATAGTATCTCTCTTAGAGATAGATAGGAATATAGTAAGGATTAGTTTAGATGTTTTCTGTATTTATTTGAAACTGTCCTGCAATGTTTTTTAAAATATTTCCTGTGATTCTGAACTCTGTAGTCACTGTGTTGAGTTGTTTGAGTATTGTCTTGTTCTTTTATTATTTATTATTAAATATATTTAAACCTTTTAATTGTGGCTGGGTTGTTTAGAGATATTTAAGTTCTTAGAGTACTTGCATAAGTATTTGGTGACACTGTATAGGCCACTCAATATCCTAAGTCTTGGTCACACATACCATTTGGATAATACTAACATTACACAGTAGGATCAGACACCCTTTGTAAGGGCCTTATAGTAGCTGATAAGAAGGATGGCTGGTGGCAGCTGGTACTACCTTATAGTCTGGCAGAAGGGGGCAGAGCTAGTAAACCTGTGCCAGCTTTTCCCAGGTGTGCGTGTGTGTTTGTATAGCAATCAAATCTCAAAGTGTGTGTGTGTGTGTGTGTGTGTGTGTGTGTGTGTGTGTGTGTGTGTGTGTGTGTGTGTGTGTGTGTGTGTGTGTGTGTCAGCTACTTGGGCAGGGACATGATGCACTGGTTGGACAGAAAGGGTGCTGGAGGTCTTAGCTTGGTCACCCGGCTGAGATCTTAACCCTATAACTGTGCCAGTGGGTAGTCTTATTGGGGATCTGGAGAAAGAGGGAGAAACCAGCCCCAGAGAGACTGTGATGTCTGTGTGCTCTTAAGGGAAATTATACTTTACTATGTGTGTACTTGTCATCCTCCCAATGTGTATGTCCCTCACTGGTGCTAGTGGTGATGATTGACGCTCCTTGATTACTGGGCCAGTGCATAGGTGTCACATATTAATTGTTTGGCAGTGTTGGGATATTACATCAAATATTAATTGGTTGGTAGTGGTGAGTTAGTCGCATCACATATTAATTGGCTTGTAGTGGAGTGGATATTGAATTCCTGTAGCCTGTGTACAGTGGTCACTGATGGTGTTTGTACTCTCAATCAGCCTCACAGTGAACATTCAGAGTTCATATTACAATTGTTTTATTTTTTTTGGTAGCTTAGTTAGTCAGGGAGAGTAGGCGGCAAGCATGTCAGCAGAGGAGTATGGCAAGCTGACTGTTGCATGCCAGCCTGACTAAAGCAGACATGATAGCAGCTTTAGTCACAGCTGCATCGCAGAATAGCAACCAGGAGGACAATCAGTCTGGCCTTGAAGATGTACAACTCTCAGAAAATGGACAACTCAACCTTGTCATAGATGACTTAAAAATCCATCTGAAGTTAAAGAGACTTGAGTTGGAGGCCAAGCGTTTGGAAATAGAAACAGCAGAGGGACTGAGACATTTGGAAGCTGAGGAAAATGAGAAACTGCAATGTCTAAAGGTTGAGGAAAATGAGAAACTGTGATGTCTGCAGGCTGAGGAGATTGAGAGGCAGAGGCAACATGAAAAGGAGATGCTGACTCTTTGCCAGAGTCATGGAGGTAATGGTAAAGGGAGTAATCAAACCCCAAAAGCAACAAAGGTCATTAAATTTCTTCCACAATTTACAGAGGGGGATAATTTTGATAGTTTCACTCATATGTTTGAGAGGGTATATAAACAGTATAATGTTGACCAAGGCTCTGGGTACGGTTCCCATCCCCCTTACTCCATTGTAAAGCTGTAATTGTTCTTTCCAAGCTGTCTGACACCAATTGTTTAAATTATAATACAGTCAAAATGTGTTTATTAGAATGCTTTAAGTTAACATCTGAAGCTTATTGGAAAATGTTTTGTGAGCGTAGCGGCAAGGTAAATGAAAGTGTATGTGAATATGTTGCTGAACTAAGCACTTATTTTCATAGGTGGGTGAGTGGATGTCAGGTCACCACTTTCAAAGGGCTGACAGAAACGTGGTGAGGGAACAAGCCCTTAGCACTTTGCCTGAAGACATGAGAATCTGATTAGCTGATAGACAATGCAGTACTGCAGATGAGTTGGGGTAGAAGGGAGACCTATATCTAGCAAGCAGGGCATCACTGCAGAGGGGCACCCAGTGATGCTCATGGGTCTAAAGGAACCCATGGTGGGCAGACCAGACTGCCCCAACAAAGTCTGCCAGTAGCAGGGGAAGCCACTAGTCCAGGTACACATCCAGGATCAAGATTTACATATTTTAAATGCAACCAGTGGGGCCATGTAGCATATAGATATCCATGGAGGCAAGGTGGGGAACAAAAAGTGGAAGAACCAGTAAGCGGGAATGACAAAATGCCAACAGTAAGTTGTCTCAAAACAACAAGGGTACCAAACTATCACCCTGCAGATGTCCTGACCGGGAATGATTTTGATAATGTAGTACCATGTGTGCATGCAGTTACACAGAGTCAGGCTTGGACTCAAGCATGTGGTCTGGTAGTCTGGGGGAGACCCAGACAGACCGCACACTTGCAGCCAGGACTGGTGAGGTGGTTACTTCAGGGAGGGAGCTACCTGTAGCAGTGAGACTGAAGGTACGCCATCCCTGCTTGCGGGTACTGATGTTCCCTTGGACAGAGTGACTGCAAGGGCAGAGGTGAGTTGTATTACCCAGGCTGACAGTGAGGCACCCCTGTCAGAGGATACCAGACTTTCTGTGGAAGGGGAGCTGGGAAGGGTTACAAAGAGAGAGTTGAGACAGGCTCAGGTCTCAGACCCTACATTTCAAGGCCTGAGGGAGGTAGCTAGTGAGGCACCTGATTCTCAACAGAAGGAGGAATCTGTAAACTGGGACAAAGGTTACTGTATAGAGAGTGGACCCTTGAGGGAGGGCTAGAGGGTGAGAGAATACAGCAGTTGGTAGTGCCCAGAGCCTACCGTCTGGCACTTCTAGCCATAGCCCATGATATTCCCTTTGCAGGTCATATGGGCGTAAAATGTACAATAAAACATATTATGCAGAACTTGTATTGGCCTGGGATTTCCAGAGATGTAACAGGGTACTGCAGGACCTGTGAGCAGTGCCAAAAGGTAGGCAAGGCAGGAGACAAGGTGAAGGCTCCTTTGATGCCTTTGCCTGTAATTGAGGAGCCATTTCAGAGGGTAGCTGTGGATATTTTGGGGTCTCTGAGTACCCCAAGTTCCACAGGGAAAAAGTATATCCTAGTGGTAGTAGATTATGCTACCGGATACCCTGAGGCAGTAGGTCTGTCCTCCATTAAGGCAGAAAAGGTGGCAAATGCTTTGCTAGAGATTTTAAGCAGGGTAGGTTTCCCAAATGACATACTAACTGACAGAGGTGCCAATTTCATGTCAGACCTGCTGGCTTGTCTGTGGAAGTACTGTGGGGTGAAGCACCTAAAGACCACCCCCCTACCATCCCCAGACTGATGGTCTTGTTGAGAAGTTAAACTCTACACTCAAGTCCATGCTATGGCCATTTGCAGACTAGTTTAAGGAGGACTGGGAAAAATATTTGCCCCACCTGTTGTTTGCTTACAGAGAAGTTCCCCAGGAATCCACAGGTATTTCACCTTTTGTGTTGCTGTATGGATATAGGGTGAGGGGACCTCTAGATTTGATTTGAGATGAGTGGGAGGGTGAGTGTAAATCCCACAAGGAGTCTGTTGTGGCATACGTCCTAAACCTCAGGACAAGGCTCAGGGAACTCATGGGCTTGGCCCAGGAGCAGCAGGCAGAAGCCCAACAGCAGAAAAAGGGTCTGGCATGACAGGAATGCTCAAGCTAGAAAGGATGCTGTAGGGCAGCAGGTAATGGTTCTCATTCCTGTCAGACACAACAAACTGCAGGCAGCTTGCGAGGGATGCTACAAGGTGGTAAGGAAGGTCAGTGATGTTAAGTACATAGTAGACTTGTTAGGCAGGAGGCAGGGGCACAAATTGTACCATGTTAACATGATGAAACCTTAACATGATAGGGAGGCTGTTGTGCTAAGTATTGGCAATCGGAGGCAGAAATAGTCTGAGGGAAATCTAAGGCTACAGGCAGACAGCCAGGAAAATCCCAGATTACTAAGGTGGAGCCTAGGGTTGCAAGCATATGATATGACAGTGCAGCACTGCAGTGGGGTTAGCAATGCCAATGTAGATGGGTTCTCAAGACAGGGAATGAGGTAAGGTATTCCCAGATAGGCTCAACCCTCTCAAGCAACGTTTCTCAAGGGTCACTTGAAAAGCTAGCTTGAGTTTTCATAGGGGGGAGAAGTGTGACAAAATGAAAAGCTGCCAGCCCAGCTAGCTGGAATTTTGTAAATAATTGTATGTTACTTGAAAATATTAATATGATTGATATAGAAATGTGACACTGCCAGCCCAGCTATCTAGAATTTTGTAAATAATCATATGTCATTTGTGAATATTAATATGATCCATAGGCTTGTCTTACAAATGTAAGAGAACTATATGTTATGTGGATATTAAACTACTGGTGCAGGAGTGTGTGTTGAACTGTATGTTATGTACTGAGCTTCAAGAATGTAACCACAGTGTACTCTACTGGAAAATAACAGAAATGTATATAAAATATATGAATAATAGAAGTTGGAGCATACAGAGTTAACTTGCAAAACTTCAAGAAAATAAGTTAACAGTGTTTTACAATTTGCTATAAAAGTTAGTTTCAAGGCAGCTAGGAGACAGGATGTCTATATCTATAGGTTTCTTTTTATTGTATTGAAACAGAAATAATTACCAGGTTTAGAATGTAAGGTGTTTTTATTGCTCTGTGACTTCCTAGTAGCTGCACATCTGAGAGATAAGTATTTTTCACAGAGAAATGTTAAACTCTGCTGGTATCTGTTAGCCTGGGAACTGAAGGCAGGTGACAAATAGTGATGTCATCCAGCTGACCTAGCAGTAATGTTTTGATATTAATTTGGGAACTCTCTCAGAGACTGCGCATTTTGTATCTTGTCTTTGATCTAGAAACATCCATTCAGCACTTCTCATCTGCATTTGCCTTGCTCTGTAAGTAAGACTTAGATCATAGTATCTCTCTTAGAGATAGGAATACAGTAAGGATTAGTTTAGATTTATTTATTTTTTATTTTATTTATTGCATTTGTTAACTGGGTGATGTCCAACTGGACTAGGAGCCAGTTTTCAGCAGAGACCTAGGGAGAAAAGCTCCACAAGTAACAATATAGAGATATATATATAAGACACATTACAGAAGATACAGGATTAAAGATATGAAGTTCTAATACAGACACAATACTAAGTAGGCTAAAAGCAGCACGGAAAAAATTACAGAATACAGTCAATACATCTTCAATTGCACTCACAGTAAAAAACCTCCAAATAACATTGTATTCTATATTACAGAAATATAGTTAAATAACAGTGAACAAAATATATGATAATTTATTACAGTGTAGTGCTAGCCTTGAGACATACAAGAGTAATAGGATGGTGTACCTTTATCCCATTGGGTAGTAAGAAATTGGTGGCAACCTGTATGCAAGGTAGCATGTGGGGAAAAAATTGGGAGTTGAATGTAGTAAAGGAACCTGGATAAAATTAGCCTGGAGAATAGCAGGAGCAGAGCCAATGATCGGATAGGTGGTGTTTTAAGAGTTTTTTGAATTCTTGATAATTAGGGTTTTGTATGATGGGATGAGGAAGTGTGTTCCATAGTTTGTCAATTTTGTAGGAATAGAGGGAGTCGCTGTGTTGGTTGTGGATGCGGGTCACCTGTAGCATTGGAGGCAATTTTGGCAATTTTGTTGTAACAGGATTCTAGGCTATTGAGGTCAGACTTGCACAGGTTTGTGAATATGAGAAAGCCATACAGGAGTGTAGAGAGCAGATGTGACTGAGCAGTGGCTAGTCTAGTGCTGTGGGTAAGGAAAGGTTTTGCCTTATATAGGGTGCCAAGTTTGATATGAACTTTTTTGATTGTCAGAGAAATATGTTTGTCAAATTTTAGATTTTTATCTATTGTGACACCTAGAAGTTTAGTTTGGTTGGTGGGGTCTATCCTGGTATCATTTGAGGAGAGAATTGAGAGAGGGGACTGGCTTGAGATTATTTTTTTTTTGTTATTGAAGACTATTACCTTAGTTTTGTCTGGGTTTAGAATGAGTTGGTATTCAGAGCAGTGCTTTTCTATGTCATGAAAGGATAATTGCATTTTTTCTTGAAGTTCTTGGGGAGAGGGGGCTGAGCATATGAGTGTACGATCATCTGCATATTGGACAATGGGGGCAAGCTTAGTTGCGGAGCTGAGGTTATTTGTAAATATGCTAAAGGGAAGAGGGCCAAGTATTGAACCTTGGGGTGTGCTGACAGAGATGTAAAGCAGGGGGGATAGGTTGTTTTCTCATTTAGTTGCTTGCTGGTGGTTGGACAGATAGCTATGGAACGAGGACAGGGATGAGGAATTGAGGCCATAGGATGAGAGTTTGTTAAGTAGCAGCTGTTGAGAAACGGTGTCAATAGCATTGGACATATCAAGAAACATAGAGAAGACAAGTTGGTCTTCATTTAGGAGATGATGGATGGTGTTGGTGAAGGACAATAGGGCAGTGTTGGTACTATGTTTGGGTTTAAAGCCATGTTGGGAACTGAATAACAGATTGTTAGTAAGGACATGGTTGAGGAGTTGATTGTGGATGCACTTTTCTAGGATTTTTGCAAGGGGGGGGATGGCTATGGGGCGGTAGCTTGTGAGTTCTCTGGATGGACCACCTTTGTGAAGGGGTATGATATAGGATATTTTCCATAGAGTTGGGACGTAGTTTTCTGAGATAAATCTATTAATCAGGATTGATATAGAGTAAGCTATGGAGAGAGCAGCAATTTTTAGAAATTCATTAGGAAGTAGGTCAGCTGTGAGACAGCAGAGCTTTAGCTTGGATAGGAGTGTTTTTATGTAACTGGTATGGATGGGAGTGAAAGTGTAGGGATAGTAATTGTCAGGAGAAGGAGTGGGGAGTGTAAGAGGTTTGTTAGGTCGGTCATTTAGCAGAGCGGTTATGGTATTTACAAAGTGAGAGTTGAATTGAGAAGCAGTAGGGTCAGTATTATTAGAGGTAACTGGGGCAGGGGTAGAGGAGTGACCAGGGCTAAGGAGATAATTAATGCTTTGCCAGAACTTTTGGGGGTTGTTTTGGTGTGTCTGTTAACAGGTTAGGAAGTAAGCCTGTTTATCTTTTCTGATTTTTTTTAGCTTAATTCCTTAGCTGTTGATATGTAGATAGGTTTGTAATGTCTCTGGTAGCGTGGTAGGCTGCCCAGGCTTTGTCTCTACACTTTAGTAGCAGTTTGGTGTCTGTGGTTAGCCAAGGAAGGTGTTTGGCTTTTGGGTGGATTTTTCTGGTGGGAGCGAGATGATTAAGTATACCAAGGAAGGTACTGTTGAAGTACTGAACAACTAGGTCTAGTTGGAGGATTTTAAGCGGTGCCCATTTATATTGCTGGAGTAACTGATTAAATGAGGAGGGGGAGAAGTTTCTTTTACTACAGATGTATTTGTAGATAATGTTGCTTTGTGAATAGACATGTTTTCTGTATAGGAAGGTTTACATGTGGTCACTGAGGGAGTCTGGTAGACAGCCTGCTAGGTAACCAAGGTTGGGTTTATTAGTTGATATCCAGTTGAGTATTGACTGCCTTTTGGTGTGCTTGTGTATGCGGGTTGGACAGGTTATGGTTTGGATGAAGTTGAACAGGTTTAGGAAGTTAGAGGGGCTGTTGGATGAGCAGGAGCACCAGTCTAGGTTGAAGTCACCATGAATGATAGTTTCTTGGTTGAATTGGCTAGATGCCCATGAAAGTAGACTTTCAATGGATAGGAGGTTATTGCCAGGAGGGAGGTGGCTATAATAATTATTGATTTATTGCGGGTGAGTTCTAGGCAATTTGATAGGATTTTGGGGTTGGGCAGATCAGGAGGAGTGCAGCTTAGTTGTACAACCTTGAGGGTGTTTTTGAACATAATGGCGACTCCACCACCTCATTTGTTTAATCTGTCTAGTCTAATGATGTTATATCCAGTTGTGGTAACTTCTAAGTCTTTAATGTGGGTGTTTAACCAGGTTTCTGTGATCACAGCTATATCTGGTGAGTAGGTGGCTAGGGCAGTTAGGAATTCACTAACTTTTTTTACTATGCTATGGATTGAAGTTGGTAAAGAGCAGGTCAGCATTAGAGGTGTTGGGTAAAGGTGGGTAGGGGTGGGAGTGATTAGTAAATTTATTAGATGTAGGTTGGGGGACTGATGAGGATGATAGAGGGCAGGGTGAGTGAGTGTTATTGGGACCTGGGTTGGGATGTATGCCAGCATGAAGTTTGATTTGTTTTAGAGAGTGTAGTAGGTGTCTAACTTTGGAAATTAGTTTGTGATATCTGAGTGTAGGAGACTTGAGGTAGTGTGAGTGTATGTGTTTGAGAGGCTGGTGAAGATTGGTGGAGTTGCTATAAAGTTGTGGGTTAATGTTGGTGTATGAGTGGGTGTGGTGGAGATGGGAGCATAGAGGAAGTGTTGGTGAGTGTAGGTGTTTAATGTGGTAGAAGTGGGGGGAGGTCACACTATAGGTTATGTCAAGAAAGTGGAGTAGTAGTTTATTGGTTAATAGGGAGTAGTAGGGATGCATGGTGGGGGGTAGAGAGATGTGCACTAGAGCTTAGTGGGGAAGTAGGTGGTGAGGATTGAAGGAAGTAGTTGAAAGGAATTAAGTGAAGGAGGGGCGGGTTTAGGATGTTTTCTGTATTTATGTGAGACTATCCTGCAATGTTGTTTTAAAATATTTCCTGTGATTCTGAACTCTGTAGTCACTGTGTTGAGTTGTTTGAGTATTGATTGTTCTATTATTTATTATTAAATATATTTAAACCTTTTAATTGTTGCTGGTTTGTTTAGAGATATTTAAGCTCTTGGGGTACTTGCATATTTTATTTATTTTATTTATTTATTTTACATTTGTTAACCGGGCTAGTCCAACTGGATACATGTCCATTTTCAGTGGAGGCCCGAGGAGAAAAGCTCCAGTTTACACAATATTTAATATCACAAGTAAAATAGAAACAACATTAAGTGAGTGTATAACAAAACAGAACATTTAAAAAAACAAAACAAAAGCATAAATAAAAACAAAAGATTAGTACATTATATATAAGAGATTTCACTATCTTCCAAACAAGTAAGTCGTTATAATAGAGAGAAGATATTTATATATATATATATAATATATTATATATATTTATATCTTCATATGTATTTAGTAACACTGTATAGGCCACTCCAGTACCCTTAGTCTTGGTCACACTTACCATTTGGACAATAATAACATTACACAGTTGGATTGGACACCCTTTGTAAGGGCCTTATAGTAGCTGATAAGAAGGGTGGCTGGTCGAAGCTGGTACTAGCTTATAGTCTGGGCAGAAGGGGGCATAGCTAGTAAACCTGTACCAGCCTTTCCCAGGTGTGTGTTTATATACCAATCAAATCTCAAAGCTACTTGGGGAGGGACACAAAGCACTGGTTGGACAGAGAGGGTGATGGAGGTCTTAGCTTGGCCACTCGGCTGAGATCTTAACCCTATAACTGTGCCAGTGGGTAGTCTTATTGGGGATCTGGAGAAAGAGGAAGAAACCAGCCCTAGACTGACTGCGATCTCTGTGTGCTCTTAAGGGAAATTGTACTTTATTGTGAGTGCACTTGTCATCCTCCCCATGTATACATCCCTCACTGGTGCTAGTGGTGAGGATTGAGGCTCCTTGATTACTGGTCCAGTGCAGGGGCATCATAATACCCAGGAAAACAGGGTGGCATAATAACATACTTTTGTTATAAAACAGAAAGGGATAGTGATTTGGGCTACACATGGGATATCACTAAAGAATATAAGAATATGAGACATAACTACTGTAATAGTCATAACTATAATCACTGTACAACACAGCCATGACTATTTTCCTGGCACTGTAGGCAATGTTCAAGTTGCACATGACTTACGAGGTCAAAGATGAGGTTGTTAGATGACTTCTCCTTGACAACTAGCATTTTGTTTTTTTACTAATTCAGGGTCTCTAGTAATCTGAGTTGTTTTTCCAAATTTACATTCACTTCTAGATATAACTTTTGAAACATTTCAGTATCATCCTCAGTGCCTCACCAATCAGTAGTCTGTCTCTTATTTGTTCATCTTTTATCTGATTGAAACCACAATATTCATGCTGTTCATATGTGTGTCTAACAAACAATTCTGTAGACTTCCACTTAGCTTGAACACATCACTTCTTTTAGGTACAAACTGTTAACTGAAATTATTACTGATTCCTGTGTAACACTCTAGCCCTCAGAAAAATGAAAATGAACTATAAATGGCTTCTACTTCTTTGCCCAAGGCACGATATACTTGGCCACATTTTTTCACTTTCCTTGTCAAGCATTCATGCTGTTTGAAAGTATGAGAACCTCTGACACCATGATAGCCAGATAAATGACATCATAACATTAATTGGTTCTGGAAGCTTGAGTTTTGTCATTTGTCAATTATTTTTATTATTATTATTATTATTTTTGTTGTTATTTTGGGATTTTTGGCTGAAAGTTGATAAAATTACTATTCTTTGGCTAAGCAACAACTTTTCAGTAAAAATTGCTCACTCTGAGCTCTGTAATATCTTCTCAGCCATTTTGTACAGTTTCTGGCTTTCAGTGTCATTTATCCATTTAAAATGTGATTATTCTAAGTGAAAAAAATCTCACTGGTCTAATACCATGTCAGCTATTCATCTTATGGCAATCAAAATGGCACTAGACTCAAGATTTCAAAGATATGATGCAGCTTTAATTCCACACAAAATGGCAGCATACCGAAAATATATCACAGTTTCTTCAAAAGTAAGCTGAGAGATATGTGCATTATGGGTACTACTTATTCTTAAAGGTACAGTTACATTTACCCATATGTACATTTATATATGTTAACTGTACACTCAACTAATATCATCACATCCACAAACTGGGAGGCTTGTGAGGCTCTACTGTTAAAATGTGAACATTTAAAATGTTTTCAAGCTAAGTTATTCTGTGCTTGCATGTCTCCAAACAAATACAACAATTTTTTATGTATTTTTCGGGCATTGAAGAGTGTATTAATTCAGTCACTGTCCATGTGTAAAGTGAATGCTACTGGATACAGGCACTGTAGTTGTTCTCATGCCTGTAGTAAAGTAACTTTGAAATAGATACCTCTTCAGCTAAGCTCTATCTTGGTCCTTAAATTACTTTTATGGTTTAAGTACATTGTCATACAATAGTTACTCTATGGTGTCACTAATGAATAAGCAACAATAAAACAATACTTCTTTCATTCAGAAAAGTATCCTTATTTATTATATTTCAAAATAAATGCAAGAATATTACAATGACTACAAACATGATCCCTTCTGGCAAACTGAAACTTCAGGGTGTCCTAGCAGAAAACTGGAGATCTGGGAATCAAAGATTTACAATTTTAGTATGCTGTTGAGTTACATAGAGCAAGTGGCTACTTGCATGTAGCAGGAGAGGAGGCTAAAAAAGTATATAATATTGGTGCGCTGATAAAGGAACATAAAATATTGCTTATCTATTATAAAACACACATTTAAAGAGGATTGTGAACCTAAAACAATATGTCTTATGTAAGATATTTCTTTTTTTTTTTTTTACAAGAAAGTAAGAACAGTATAAAATTATTGATGTTTACATGAATGAACTTAAGCCAAAGCTACAGCTTTAGAGATCAGAAGACCATAGATTCACCCCCAGGGGACAAGTGGAACTGAAGTGTGTAAAATCACACGCATCGCTGTTTCTGCTGGTAGCACTACGACAGACCAACATCATGGGCAGAATAACATTTAGAGCTGGGAGTGGTAGAACAAAATAATAGTTTGAAAGCATAATTGCATGGTTATGATGTCAGTGAATGTTTAAAACTGAAGCCAAAAGTATATGTGGTGCCTTGCCAAGTCATCTGCAGAGGCTTTGGGAGTGTGAAGTATTTAGTTATGTTGAACTGTGATAGTTTTAAAAGAAAATAAGCAGAACTTTTGAAGTAAAACTACACTGACCAGAAACAATGCCAATACAATCCTAAGCTCTGATGGAAAACTATTAGGACTTGTTTTTCAGGCATCTGCCAGAGCAGTATACCATTAACTCTGTAGTCAGTACCAGTGGCCATGAGGTGAACAACTGAACAGGTATTCAAATCCATGGAAGTATTAAGGGTCGTTACCAGACAAACTGAAGCAACTGGATGGGTTAACAGTATGGTAAAAGTAATAAAACTGAACAAAAATCCACATATGCATTGACCCTCAGGACTTGAATAAGGTTATTAAGATGAAACTGTGTCACATTAAGACTATCGAGGAAGTTGTGGAGTTGATGCCAAGAGCCAAATCCTTTTTGGTGTTGGATGATAATCATTGCCCTTAGCAAGTGAAGTTGGATGAAGAAAGCTCAAAACTGTGTGCATTTGACAACCCCTCAAACCATACTGGCTCTTGGAGATTCCATTTAGGATCTTGTTGAACCCAAACATCTTTTAAAGCACCATTTCTAACACTGTGGAAAGTACAGAAGGGGTAGTGAATATTTTAAATAATATACTGATATAGATGGAGCATTATGCCACATAGGCAAAGTTATTGGAAAGACTATAATGTAATAATGTAAAGCTGAATCTAAAGAAGTGGCAAATAGTGTCAGAAAATAGGTATGGCAAGTACATGGGGCATATTCTCCAGAATATGGAATATAATCTGATACCAAAAAAGTCAGTGCTATGGAACAGATGAAACATCCTGAAGAAAAACCCACCTTCAATATATTGCAAACTTCATACCTAAGTTATTCAAAGTATTGATGCCATTGTGAAAATTATTTGAAAATAATTCTAATCAGTTTTGGGTTTCTGAACAAGAAACCAGCTTTGGAATCTTGGAGAAGCTGGTCACTAAAGTTCCTACACTAGGTTACTAAGACATCAACAAGCCAGTAGTCTAATAAATGGATGGTAGTCAGTCCAGCCTAGAAGTATTAGTACAGGAAGGGATTCCCTCACCATGTGGAACTTGAGCATTAATGGATGCAAAACTGCAACAAGCACATATCGCTGGTCATTGTATATGGTTGTAAAAAATATTCTGAATGTACTACTATATGGATGCAGTGTGTTTGCAGAATCCAGTTATAACCACTTTAAAGCATCTTTAAGAAACACTGAATCAGGCATCACTGAGATGACAGAGAATGCTACTGACCTCCAGAAATTTCATAGTATTGTATCATCTAAACGAGGAAAACAAATGCACATTACTAATTCTCAAAGCTCAGCATATTTGAAAGAGACCAATGAGAGCTTATTACATAATGATTTTGAAGTAATAACAGTAGTCATGTACTTGCCAGTGTCAGAAGAGAAACAGAAAAATTCAACAGATTGAAAGTGATACTATGATGCAACAGTTAACAATGGCAATCCTACATTAACCGAGGCACTGTCACTTTAAGAAAGTCATAGCTGCTAAAAGCAGATTTTCTGAAAGCTGTAGTTGTTCCGGTTCTTGTGGTGAAGTAACTCTGAAGCAAATGTTTTTTCATTTAAACTCTGTCGCAATTTCTTCATTATTTGTATAGTCTGAAATAATTTAGCCTATAGTAGTCACCACAGACAGTGAAATGAAAGTACAATAAATGTTCTTGGAGGAAAAACTGTTAAAATACATTAAAGCACAGATACACAGCCGCCAGTATTAAATAAAAAACGTTTTAATCACTAAGAGGTAAGCGCTTTCACACATAAAATCGTGCTTCTTCAGACCATAAAAACAATCAAAGCAGCATCACAATTTATACATAAGCAATTAACCAACTATTTAAACAATGTATGACTTCAATTACTTAAAACTTCAATTAGTTAAAACTTCATTCATTTAAAGAGACTACGTGCCTTTAAAACAGGCTTAATGGATACTTTCCCTTTTAAGGCAGGGAATTTATCGGCTTGCATTTTTATTATCCACAGTAGCTCCTTACTTTCTGTGAAGTTACTTACATCTCCACCCCTACTATTTATTTGAACCAAGTCAATTGCCCTAAAGGTAAAAGAATGTTGGGTCCCCCTTTTAATAAAGTGCTTACAAAGTGCATTCTGTGTATCACCCTTATTTAAACAATAAGAGTGTTCCCTCTTTCACTCCATCAGGGACCTATTGGTTTTACCAATATAGAAACGCGTACAAGCCTTGCAGCAAGCTAAATAAACTAAATTTCTTGATCGACAGTTAGCTCATAAATAAAACTTAAGCTCATAGTCTGTCACTGGGTGTCTAAACACTGATGAACTATTAATCAAAGTACAAAACTTACAACTGTTGCATCTATAGGTACCACAGTCTGTAATGGAAGATTCTATATTTTTATTTTTATTTCTGTTTTCTTTATAGGACAGTTGCCTTTTCAGCGACTTCTTAATTTTAAAAACAACATTAGGCTGCGCCCCCACCACTTTCTTTATATCATTATTTATATGCAAGATAGACCAATTGGACCTTACAATAGTCAATATTCCTGATACATCGCTAGTATAATGTATGGAAAGGGGAGCATGTTTTTCATGAGCTCTAGCTGTTAGGGAGATATCCTGCGGTAGTTGTTCATTAAAATAAGCTCTACACTTTCTTTGTCTATGTGTTATACACTCGTTGACATTAATGTCTATTTCAGCTTTTTTATATCCCCTGGAGTCAAGTTCTTGTCTAAACCTATCCACATCATGTCCAAATTTTTCATCATCATTATTCAGTCTGGAGATCCACATCCCCTGACCCTTCATGATGTTCTGAAAAATGTAGCGTGGGTGCATGCTGTCTCGCTGTAGCAATATATTCTTCCAACAGGGCTTTCTATACAAAGTTGTATGCAACTTCTGTAAATCATCCTTGTGTATCGAAACATCTAAAAAATCTATACTCACATTAGAGAAATTATATGTAAAGTGTAGAAAATCAGTAGTGGTATTTAGATGGTTAACAAAATCGAGCAAATCAAGTTCAGAACCATTCCATAACAGAAAAAGATCATCTACAAACCTACAGAAAAATATCTTGATCGACAGTTAGCTCATAAATAAAACTTAAGCTCATAGTCTGTCACTGGGTGTCTAAACACTGATGAACTATTAATCAAAGTACAAAACTTACAACTGTTGCATCTATAGGTACCACAGTCTGTAATGGAAGATTCTATATTTTTATTTTTATTTCTGTTTTCTTTATAGCACAGTTGCCTTTTCAGCGACTTCTTAATTTTAAAAACAACATTAGGCTGCGCCCCCACCACTTTCTTTATATCATTATCTATATGCAAGATAGACCAATTGGACCTTACAATAGTCAATATTCCTGATACATCGCTAGTATAATGTATGGAAAGGGGAGCATGTTTTTCATGAGCTCTAGCTGTTAGGGAGATATCCTGCGGTAGTTGTTCATTAAAATAAGCTCTGCACTTTCTTTGTCTATGTGTTATACACTCGTTGACATTAATGTCTATTTCAGCTTTTTTATATCCCCTGGAGTCAAGTTCTTGTCTAAACCTATCCACATCATGTCCAAATTTTTCATCATCATTATTCAGTCTGGAGATCCACATCCCCTGACCCTTCATGATGTTCTGAAAAATGTAGCGTGGGTGCATGCTGTCTCGCTGTAGCAATATATTCTTCCAACAGGGCTTTCTATACAAAGTTGTATGCAACTTCTGTAAATCATCCTTGTGTATCGAAACATCTAAAAAATCTATACTCACATTAGAGAAATTATATGTAAAGTGTAGAAAATCAGTAGTGGTATTTAGATGGTTAACAAAATCGAGCAAATCAAGTTCAGAACCATTCCATAACAGAAAAAGATCATCTACAAACCTACAGAAAAATTTCATTGACTGATGCTGGTTTAAGACATATACTCTCTCCCACTGGGCCATGACTATGTTGGCATAGCTATTGGCACAAGGAGTGCCCATAGCTACACCAACTTGTTGTAAATATAACTGTTCCTCAAATAAAAATATATTATTATCAACAACAATCTCTGGAAACATGCAAATCAAGTCTACATCCTTGGCATCATAGCTACTATTATTCATTAAAAAAATCATGAACCATCAGTATTCCTTGTTGATGAGGAATAGCCGTGAATAAGGAAACCGCATCCATCATAACTAGCAATATGTTGTCATGTATATCATTCATTACACTAAAATCATATAGGGTTTGTAAAACTTAGTATCATTTAATACCTGTGTCTCACCAACCAAAACCGGCCTCAGCTTCTTATCTATAAAAATAGAAAAAGGCTCGGTGAGCCATGCATTACCAGAAACCACCAGTCTCAGTGGTGGGGATAAGCATTTTTATGGATTTTTGGTAAGCCCTGAAACACAGGGATTCAAGGAAAATCCACAGTTAAATAATCAAAAAACTATATCAAACTACTGCTTAAACAATCATCCAGAGCAGTATTAGCCTGTTCGCAAAGACGTTCCACAAACTCTTGATCTATTTTCAAGTAAAAACATAATTTTCAGCCAACATAGTATTAATCTTTGTCATATAATATTCATGATCCATGACAACAATCCCACCCCCTTTATCAGCATTTTTAATAATTTTACCATCATCCTGTTGTAGCTCAGCTAAAGCTGCCTTTTCATCATAATCCAGGTTAAAAAACCTGTCTTTGAGTTGTCCATTTCTGCATGCCAGCTCTGTCATATTCGCATTTTTTACTAAAAGTCTCCAGTAGAGGATGTAATATTGGTTGATACACCCTAGGTTTTTTAAAAAATGTCATTACTAGTTTCATTGTTGGCATACATAACTTTCAACATCACATTACGAACAAACAATTTCAAACTTAATATTGTGTCACTAAAGCAAGAACGTTGAGCTGGTATAAAAGAGAGGCCCTGTGACAAAGGTTTACATTGTGCCCCAGTCAAAGGCTTACTTGATATATTAAAAACTAACAATTCCTGGGTTCCAACAGCATTTTCTTTATAGCGTACCTCGGTGGGTCCTCCGTTTGCTTCTGGCGCTTTCTCCCTCTGCTCATGGACCATGGTTGACAAGGAAAATCCTTCTGTCTAATAGGCAGTGGAAGGGCTGGAGTATTGGACGTCATCACCATAGATGTAATCTTCCTCCTAACATCTGATGAATGTCGTACTTCAATTAAAGGGGCAGACGGAGTAATAGAAGACACCGTTGTACTGGATGTACTAGGATAGGACATCACATCAGCTGGCATAGCAGGGTTGGTCACATTATTAGAAGCATCACCATTATGCCCATTTGCAGTCACTATAGGCTCATTACTTGCATCACTAGCGGCAGTAATATTATTATTGTTGCGCTGTATATCTCGTGACCAAACAAAGACATTGCCATTCTGAAAATCAGCCACATCTCTGTTAATTTTCTTCTGCTTCTGTAGATTCAAACGCTGTTCATACGAACAGATGTTGTCAACTGCAGTATCTAATTTAAACAGAGAATTCTCACCAAAACGCTGAACAAGATCAGCATATCGCCTATTAATCTGTTCAAGTAGCTCAGTCTCAACAGGTTTAAAAATCCCCAGAAGTAAACAAATGTAGTTAAAGCTACATTCCATGTTCAACTGCTGCCACTTGGATAATAAAGAAGGATATGTCTCACCATAAGTCAGCATATTCAAGATACGTAAGCCACGAGGAATAACTTTATGGTAGTCAGCATATTCAAGATACGTAAGCCACAAGGAATAACTTTATGGTGGAGACAGGTTTCGAAGTGTAATCACTGCCATTGTATCCTTTTTAGCTTAAATAAATCATTCTCCAACTCACGTACTTCCAAATATAATTTGCTCACATCAGCATTACTCACATCCGAATCCTGTTCTATCTCAGACACAGGATTCAATAAAAGTGGGTTCATCTCTAAATGCAGCATTTTCTCAAACCGACCTGGGTTATCATTCATGGGATCCACAACAATGGGTCGATGTTCGGACTCTGTACCCTCAGCCATGTTTCCAAGGAGAATAACGTAAAATAGAACTGCAACAAAAATACTCCCCAAGGAATAAACTGTGCTTTAAGAACCAAAACAGACTGTCAGTAATACTATAAAGCACAGATACACAGCTGCCAGTTGTTGTTGTTGTGTGTCTTTCGGCTTTTCCCGGTTAGAGGTTGCCACAGCGGAACTCCGGTCCGCTAATGATTGGCAGTTGGTTTTTATGGTGTCGAGTTGCCAGTCCGATGCCCAACCTTCAACAAAGGCACGCCCATTCAACGCATGTCTTTCGAACACCCACTCGACCACGGGGAGGACATGCAGGCTCCACACAGAAGGCACTCCCAACCCAAGCCGAGACTTGAACGGGAGAACCTCTTGCTGTGAGGTAACAACGCTACCGCCACACCACCATGGAAGATAGATGCACAGCTGCCAGTATTAAATAAAAAATGTTTTAATCACTAAGAGATAAGCGCTTTCACACATAAAATCTTGCTTCTTCAGACCATAAAAACAATCAAAGCAGCATCACAATTTATACATAAGCAATTAACCAACTATTTAAACAATTTATGACTTCAATTACTTAAAACTTCAATTAGTTAAAACTTCATTCATTTAAAGATAAATAAAGAGACTACATGCCTATAAAACAGGCTTAATGGATACTTTCCCATTTAAGCCAGGGAATTTATCGGCTTGCATCTTTATTATCCACTGTAGCTCCTTACTTTCTGTGAAGTTACTTACATCTCCACCCCTACTATTTATTTGAAACAAGTCAATAAGTAAAATAAGTTAAAGGTAAAAGAGTGTTGGGTTCCCCTTTCAATAAAGTGCTTAGCAAGTGCGTTCCATGTATCACCCTTATTCATACAATAAGAGTGTTCCCTCATTCGCTCCATCAGGGACCTATTGGTTTTACCAATATAGAAACACATACAAGCCTTGCAGCAAGCTAAATATACTAAATTTCTTGTTTGACAGTTATCTCGTAAATGAAACAAACTCATAGTCTGTCACTGGATGAAGAAGCACAATTTTATGTGTGAAAGCGCTTACCTCTTATTGATTAAAACGTTTATTATTTAATACTGGCAGCTGCATATCTGTGTTTTATTGTATTACTGACAGCCTGTTTTGGTTCTTTAAGCACAGTTTATTCCTTGGGGAGTATTTTTAGTGTTGTTAAAATACATTACTGCATTTATAAAGCAGGAACATTTTATGATATGCTGTGTCTCCAAAAGATAGATTACCCTACACCAGAAAAAAATATCTTTCTGGTCTGCAGTTAAGAGAATATTTATATCAAAAGCATTAGTTTTATATGAATATTTGAAGACATTGCCATGAAAAGACAAGTGCTTTATCACATCCATGGTTTGCAGTTTGCTCCTACACAGTTGCACCTCCTTTGCCCTTGCCCCATCCTTTCTCCTCTCAACTGAATGCAATATTAAACTTCTCAGACGACGTTCACCCTACTGATTCTTCAGGTAATTAATTCCAGAGCACTAACATATTTTATAAAGTGATATTTCTCAAAATTTAACTTGAACTGTCTCCATCCAACTGGCAGCAAGTCTTCTTCCCCCACTCTATGTTTTCTTTTCATCTGTACCCCTCTCAGTTACTCCCAAACATTGTAGAGAACCCAGACTATACCTCTATTTCTCTCTAAGCATGCTCATTCCCAGATGCCTAAGGCTATCCTCAAACCCCAGCTCATTATTCATTCACCATTTTGGTACATCTGCATTGCATACTTTCCACCAGTTTAATTTCTTTTCATCTGTATGTTCATCTAAAATGGACACAGTATTCCAGATATGGCCTTGACAGTGCCACGTACATTGGAAAGGTGACCTTAGCAAGTCTGAAACCTACTTTGGAGCTAATAAACTTTACCATTATGTTATGTCAGTGTATAGTATGATTCTGCATAGTGGTGATATCACTGAAAAATTCTCTTCTTTCTGTGTTGCTTATATTCATGATGGCAGAAATAACTTTTGCATGAATTCCCTATTCCAGTATACAACCTCTCACTTTTTCATATTAAGTCCTATCTGCCACCTTTCAGCTTACAATTCCAACTGCAGCAGGTTTTCCTGGTAACTTCTTCCCTTCTTTGTCTGCTTTACTAATTGTCACAACATTGGTATATAGGCCTATCTTGCTTTGTAAACCCATTGTGATATCTGGCATAAATATTTTAAACAAGACTGGACCTATCAATGAATCATGTGGCTCTTGATCATTAATGTTATTTTTCATAACAGTCCATTGGTTCACAGGCTCATACTACACTATAGATTGGGCCCTGTTTAATGATCAAACGGAACATTCATTGAACGGCCATTCATCAAACATAGACCATTGAAACTTCCGTTCCTCGAATGACCATATAATCGTAAATAATTTCAATGAACAATCCTCTTCTTGTAGGGGGCTGTGCCCTCCCACACTCCATTAATTATATATACCAATTCTGAGCTCACACTACAGTGAGGAAAGTGCAAGTCTCCTTATCTCTATGTTACCAATAAGTAGGTGCTACGTTCCATTCCCTTTATGTTGGCCAACTATGATCGTTCAATGCAATTGTTTACAATCATATGGCCATTCGATAAAGGGAAGTTTCAATAGTCTATGCATGATAAATGCCCATTCGATAAAGGGAAGTTTCAATAGTCTGTGCAGGATAAATGACCATTCAATGAATGTTCCATTCAATCATTAAATACCAGCCCGTGTAGATTAGTTACATAATTTCAAGCCTAACCACTAAAGTCCCACTAATTTCTTACCCCTTATCAAGGGGAGATTTTACTACTTACCCTTCCTCTCTTTCTATGTGGGATAGAGGGTGTAGACCTTGGGTCAGTTTTTGGTTTCCCATCCATGTCACATATCTGAATAAAAGATACTACTGTATTACATACTAGTAAAACTGGTACTAAAAATGCACTTAAGGATTGTGTATAACACACTAAATGTTGCATTTAAGCAGCTGGGATAGCAAGAGGTCTGATCTTATAGGTTCATAGGTAAGTACTAGGCTAGCTGCCCTTGTGGACCATTTTAAGCCTAATCAGTTTCCCTTTTTATGCTAGAAATAACCTATCCCATTTGGTGGTAAATTGGACTTATTCATCCCATGGTCAGTAATTATATATTACCCCAATGCGATTAACTGGGACCTTGCCATAGATAATCGGAGGGGACCCATGTATGGGTTAATGCATTTAGAAGCTGCCTCTGTTATTAAGAGTTCAGTTCTCAGTCTGCAACTACTTTAATGATTAAGCTCACTGATGTATGAAGCCTGTTTCCTGACACAAGAAGTATTATGTACAAGAATGGAGGTTCACAGGTACTATCACCCAGCATTTTGAGAGTTAATTTATATAATTATGATTTCCAGGTAATAATGGTGAGAAGGTTGAAGGCAAGATGCACACAGAGACTGCAGCACATGACGTTCCTGAAACAAAAGAAGACGAAACAGGAGAGCGTTGTGGTGCCGCCGTAACTGAGATAGGTATGCTGACAGAAGAAAAGATAATGGTCTGTGCTTTTACTTAGAATAAAAAGAATAGCTGTACTGAAGCTAACAAACAGGGCTGTTAATAAATTATATGCCCATTTGTGTTTCAGAAACTTTCCAACCAGTTGCTGAGGCTACCAAAGAGGTAACACTCTTTCTTAAGCTTCCTATTTGTTCTTCATAAATTGCACTAAAGAACAATGTGTTCAACTGATAAAAAGGGAAAAAAAGATCTCAGTGACTGGCATATATAGATGCAGTAAAGTAGCTTGCCAGCTGCACTGCTGGAATGTTTCTGAGAACATTTTTTAAAGTTGATTAATTATGTAATACAAATTCAGAACAACCACATTCTGCAACAATCATTTTTGATACTAAATTAGTGTGTACCCACAACTTTCATTAAATATGTATTGTATTCCCTGAAACCAGTGAGATAAATTAAAGTATGCAGACATGTTTGTCCTTGCTACATTATGTGCAAAATCATTTGATGTAGTGTCCTACCTCAAATGTATGCTTATCCAAATATGTGAATTGAGAGTAAGGCTTAAGTTCAACTCATTAATGATTGATATTCATTGGTATGAATAATAATAAAGAGTGAATAACTGATTATGTACTAATTCCCAACAAAATGCATCTCAGACAATTCCCCTCACTCCAAATTACAACAATCTTATGAGTTAGCATATTTAATAAGCAGGGATGGAGGTACAGCCTCCATGTCAAGAGTTGCAGTGGGCAACGATATAATTCTGTTCAGCAATTGTTGAGTTTTACTGTTTTCTTTACTGTTTTACTTATGAGTACAGTTGTTTACCAAACTTTAGTCATGCATCTAAATAACTCAGTAAATGTATGCTTCATAGTAGGTTGTATTTTAAACGGTATTACATTTCTTGCACAAATGCCTTCATTTAACCATTTTTTGTGCAGCAACTTATTTCATTACATCAGAAAAAACATGTGATCTGTAGGTTCAATGCCCTGCATTAAATATTTGTTAAAAGTCTTGCATACAATTGTGCAATTGATGTAAATTGCAGTAATCATCTCTTAAAAAGAGAGAGTGAGATTATATCCTGATTTGTGGTGGAGCAGGAAGGAACCCTGATTGTGACATAGGTGACCTGGGTTTCATTAGTGGATGAGATTGATGAAAAGTCAACCAGAAGGAGAGGAACAGGGGTAGGAAATGAGTGGCTGACTTATCCCAGGAAAAGGGAGGGCTCATCCCTCAGTGCTACAAGTTGTTGGTGGAGGTTGGGGTCTCCAGACTTCTAGCACTTGTGTGAGATGTGCACATTGGATATTGACTGGGAGAATGAGGAGGCATAGCAAAAATACCCTCCACAGCCATCAGGATAGTGTAAAACTGCACTGCACTGACCTCCTCCTCTCAGTTTACTACCTAGTTATTTGCACACAAAGGATTTCCCCACTTGCAGTACCTCAGTCCATGGGGGATAAACTGGACAGGTATCAGAGAAGAAGACCAAGACAGAACTCTAGGCTGATGGCAGATGGATATGGGGGAACTAAAATCAAAAATTAGACTAGAGGAATTAAGAGGTAGGACAGAACTGCAACATAGTTAGCACTGCATTATCATCAAAAGCTGTAATCATCTACAAGTAAATGAATATGGAGTTGTTCATGTAAATTTAGTTTTCAAAGATAATAACATGTCCATGCTAAACTGACAGCAAAGTACAAAGAATGACTAAAAGAGTAGCTACATGAAAACAAATCTCATCTGAATGCTTTTAAAGGTCTCATCTCAAAGGAATATGGTTGAGAACTGTAATGCAAACTGCATTCACTCACATATGGAAGACACCTGAAACACGGATGAAAGGACCCCATTCTTTATGGCAGCTATATTGATGTACCTGAACAATAAGAGCAAAAATAGGGAATCACCTCAGTAATGTGCAAACCTGCAGCCCACATACGTTATTTGCCATGCTTGAGCAAACATACGTTTAGAGGCATTAGGCTGTAGAGTGGTACACTGTAGATATGGCCACAGCAGTGCAACTAGCACACGTGCTGCACAGACTGAATATGGAAAGCCAGCACCCTCCAAAGCAAAACCAAATTCTGTCTTGTACATTTTGGCACCAACATCATTTCAAGACTGGAAGGGGATACTGTGGGAATATAGTAGACCTCAGCCTTGTAAATGCTTAGACAGTTTCTGAAAGCTATAATACTGTAAGCAAACATAGCTTCATACAACACAAATCTTCTTCAATTTGGCATGAATGTTATGAGTGCAGGGATCTCTAAGCTATATCCGTATATACAGTGGATATAAAAAGTGTACACACCCCTGTTAAAATGCCAGGTTTTTGTGATATAAAAAAATGAGACCACAATAAATCATTTCAAAACTTTTCCCACCTTTAATGTGACCTATAACCTGTACAATTCAATTGGAAAAAAAAAAACAAATCTGTTGGGGAAAAAATATAAAAAATAAAAAACATACAATAAGCTGGTTGCATAAGTGTCCACACCCTTAAACTAATACTTTGTTGAAGCACCTTTCGATTTAATTATTCTATATATTTATAATAATATTTATATTATTTGGGTGGTGGCTGTGCAGTAAGAGATCTCGTCCACATGGCAAAATACAACTATTTCATGGGTATATTAGAAAATCTAATCAGGCAAGAATACAGTTAATGGTTATAGGATGAGTAACTGAGACATATTTTATTGAGAATTGACAAATTAATCATGGAACTGAAAAAGGTGAGACTGTCACCAAGAACTTGTTTCAATGTTGGTTTTCACGAATGCCTGGTAGATAAAATGGTGTTCTGATTCCAAGAATGGGGAAACTGGAGTAAGGAAAAATATACATTTTACTCAAAAGGAAAATGTGTTTCTGTTCCAATGTTGTATGACCTCAGAATTAGTATGTTTAGAGATTCAGAATCTGGAGTTGAAGCCCCTCATGAGGGTGCAGGACAAACACTTCCTTACAATTTTTTTCTCAGTTTGTAGTTAATTTATGTGTTTGATGATCAGTTATCTGACTGGTAGTGCTGTAAACAACATGGATATTTTCATGTCCTTGGGTCTTAACAAAATGAGAAGCAGTGAATCATTAGGCTTCCCATTTAATAATGTAATGTCTGTTTAGAGAGATAATGCAGGAAACAAGAAATTGTAACTTGTGACAGCAACAAATATTAGAAAAGGATCACAAACTTGAAACACAGCTCAGAACACTGTAGCATATGCTTTGTATAAAACAATATCTAATGGATGTGGTGCAGAACACAGCATATATAGCCATACTATGGCAAAACATACAACATATCTCCCATATGTTATATGCACCAAAGATGGACAGAATTATTGCAGTACTTGTCAGAACTGGACATGGAGCATCATACAGTGTGATCTTTATGTATTGGACAACAGAGGTGCAGAGTATGACAGGGACCCTACAGATGATGGGAGAGGGGCACTGGGTAGTGAGGATGAAGTATTGTGAAGACCAGGCTCACCATACAGGACTATACCCAGAATGTTCAGATTCAGATCTGCCAGGATATGTCAGAACATGTGTGTATGCAGGGATGAGGTGAATGCACATGGGTGTATCACATTAATATAGTTCTGTGTCAGTTTGATGAAATCCAGTTCTTCAAAAACAAGTCAAAAGCAACCCCTGGAAAGAAGCAACCCCTGTTTGGACTGATCATATTTGATAAAGGTAAATTTTAGCCAAGTGCTACTATTTGATCATGAGCCATTATATAACTCATAGGGTACCCATTAACACACATTAAGTACATTTGATAACATAGGAATGAAAGACTAATTGTTGACATTAGCACACAACAAACCAACTAGTAATACATAACATATGTGAGCCATGGATAAGAATACCTGTGCAAGTAAGACATGACAGCACAAATATCGCACATAACATACCTGTGAAATGTGTGTGTTGAAACCAACCAGACTGTATAGTATGTATAGAACTGTTCATGTATGCACATATCTTATAAATGACATATAGCAAATGATACATTATAGAAAGTGTGTGTGTGTGTGTGTGTGTGTGTGTGTGTGTGTGTGTGTGTGTGTGTGTGTGTGTGTGTGTGTGTCTGTCCTAGGAAATCTTTGTCCCAGGTAACTACATAATAAACTACATCTACAGTTGCATCATTCACTTCACATGTGCCTTGTGGGAGCTTAACAAGTCCAGTTTGTGGAGAGCTGAATAACTGCTTCAAATGAAGTGGAAGTGCAGCAAGCAGGTATTCAATAACAGTCTCATGAACAAGAGGCTTGGGCATTCTACACTCTCCACATGTTTAAATATGATCTTGATAGAGAACAAAAATGCGATGCCCAAAAGTTTTTACTTACATAATTCAAGCACTGTGCCATAGAAAAGTCAGGATGGAGGCACAACATGAAATATACTGGTGCACCTCATGCCATGTGCTGTGGTGTTTTATATTATCAGGACAATGCATCCTTCTCTATGATGCACTATATTGCCATGTCAAACACCATGGTGTGTCATGCACTGTGGTGCACTACATTCTCATGTGCAGCACCATGGAACATCGCATCCTAATGTTGTACATTGTGTTGTACTACATCCTCATGTCAATAACAATGATGTATCATATCTGTATGTCGTGCACTGTTCATCCATCCATCCATCCATCCATCCATCCATCCATCCATCCATCCATCCATCCATAACTCCTTTTCTCATTTTTGCATTTGGGATTGGGGTGTCACTTCAACAGTGACACTCATCTAGAGCCAAGGTCCACACCACCAGGTGGCTAGCCCTGCTGCAACTTTTCTTTCATACAACATACTCACACATACATGCACACTCACACCCATAGTCAGTTTAAGGTGTCCAGTCCACCTACTGCATGTCCTTGGAATGCGGGAGGAGACCAGAGCATCTGAAGGAATCCCACATGAATACAGGGAGACATGCAGACTCCACATAGAAAGCACCGCAATTGGGAATCAAATCAGAAAACCTCTTGCTGCGAGGTGACAACACTCTCTGCTGCACCACTGTGCTGCCCTCTCATCCTGATGTCAAACATCAAGGTGTCACATCTCCATACTATGTACTGTGATGTACTATATTCTCACCTCAAGCACCATGGAGCATCATATCTTTATGCCATAGACTGTAGTCTGTCACATGCGTATACCATATACTGGGGTCCTCATTCTCATATTACACAGTTTAATGTGTTATATCCTTCTGTCATGCACTGTGGTTTGTCACATGCTCATGCCATGCACTACTGTCACACATTATGATGTACCACACCTTCATGCCACATGCTATGATGTGCCATGTCTTCAAGTCATGCACAATAGTGCATGTTATCCTTTTGCTACACAACATGCACATGATATGCACTGTGATGCTTGTTGTCATATTACACAGTCTGATCTTTGTCAAATCCTTGTGTCACATACAGTGATTTGTCATAAGCTTACGCCATACACTGTGGTCTTTATTCCTTCACATAGTATGATGTGTGTCAAATCCTTGTGGCACATACTTAGATCTGTCACATGCTCATGCCATACATTGTGGTCTTCATTCTTATGTCACACACTGCAATGTGCCAAAGTCATATGCCACACACTGTAGTCTGCCTTATCCTCATGAAATGCACTGTAGTGCACTATGCCCTTATCACAAGCCCTATCATGTACTTCATCTTTATATCCAGCACTCTGATGTGCCACATATTCATGCCACAATTGGTGGTCTGATAGACCACTTGCCATGCATTGTGGTGTGATATATTCTCATGTCAGGTGATGTTCCACATCCTGAAGTCATGCATTACAATGTGTCTATCTTCATGTCACAAACTGTGATGTATGTCAATGTCAGATTGTAAAAAACATCACTCATAGGATCATAGGAGGTTACTAGGCTATTGACCTGGAGGTCATTTCAAGCCTAGCCATTTCATTACAATGTATTACCATAGATACTCTAGTCAGTACCCAGGATTGTATTTAGTAATGACTACCCATGTCCAGGAGTGTTGTGGGCACTATCCCCAGTATGAATTTATGGTGCCCAATCCACTCATCCAGGTTCCTTTTGAACAGTGTCATAGAGGTGCTCTGCTTCACATGAATTGGCAGCCTATTCCAAAGACACGGCAGTCACTGGGAGACAAATGTGTCCCTCCAGCATGTCCTAGTCAAGTTGCAGGTCCCTGGAATGGGTAGCTCTAGTCCACTTTGGTTTACAGATGTGCAGCAAATTCATTAGGCTTGGGTTTGAGATTGCTCTGTAAGCCAGGCATAAGTCTTCCCTAAGAAGTATATATGATACTGAGTATAGTGAGAGGGACTTTAATCCATCTGTATAAGGCATGTGCTAGAGTCCCTTGATATTCTTTTATTAAAAACCTCTAAGGTCTCTCCAATTGCTGTAGATGCTTTGAGCAGAACATGCCAAAAACGGCATGATACTCAATTATGGACCTGATTAGTGATGAGTATAGAGAGGTTATAACCTCCTTGCTCTAGAGGCAATGACTTTGCAAATCAAGTGTGCTACATGCAAGGCCTTCTTTACTACAGTAGACACATGGTGGTCAAAGTTAAGGTCACAGTCTACTTGCGATGCCAGATCCCTTACCACTTTGTACGTACATAGGGTATTGTTAATATGATAGTGTGATGGGAGATTTTTTTTTACTGAAGGGAATGATGATGCATTTCTTTGCATTTAGTTTGAGACTGTGACTAAGACACCAGTCATTGGTCTGAGTAAGACCCTCCTGAAGTATACTGACATAATTTGGGGATTCAATAATTGAACCCAGTTTGCAGTCGTCCGCAAACTTGGTCAGCCACAGCCCCATAGTTTTAGCCTGAACTTCTAAGAAGTATATACCAAAGAGTAGGGGGCCCAGCACCGACCCTTGTGGCACCCCACTAGTGACAAGTCTGCTGGTTGATGTGGAGTCACCCACTTTGATAGGGTGTGACTGGTTTGTGAGCCATTTGGCAACCCATCTTACAACAAAAGGGTTTAAATTCAGTTTGCTAAGTTTATTGGTGATGCCTGACTGTGGGATTGTGTCGAAGGCCTTGGCCAAGTTGAGGTATGCTGTGTGCACAGATTTTCCCTCATCAATGTCTCTAGTCACATTTTCAAAGAAATCTATCAGGTTTAACAGGCAGGATCTGACCTTCAATAAAAGTGAATTGAGTTGGATCCAGGGTTTGGAGATCACCTATATCTTTATTTATGTGGTCCATGATGATATATTCCATGACCTTACAGATGAGGCTGGTCAGACTTATGGGTCTGTAATTCCCCGGGTCTGTTGCTGAGCCACCTTTGTGGAGGGGAATGGCTATTGCTGTTCTCCATTCCACTGGAACATAGCCTGTGGTTAGGCTGTGACTGAATAGGGTACTTAATGGTGATGCTAGTTCATGTTTTAGTTTGTTTAGAAGACAGCTTGGGATACCGTCTGGTCTCTGGACTGTGTTTTTGCCTTAAACAGGACTTTAATGACCTGCTCTTTGGATATGTAGAGTGGGGAGGGGGTGGGTTGGGGACGAGGTTTGTGATAAGTTTGGAGGGGATAAGCTAGTAAAATTTTCACCAAATCTGTCCACCTGCAGGTTTGCTATCTCTGCAGTATCAGTGTGTGTGATACTGTTAGTCACTAGTTTGGCAAATGCTTGGGTCCTACTTTTTAGGCTGAGTACGTAGCTGTAAAAGGCCTTATGGTTATCCTTGGCTGTGATTGCTAAGTTTTTCTCAAAATTACCTTTAGAGGATTTGACATGTTATCTTATTTGCCTATTGAGGCTAAGGAGGGTGCTTTTCCATTGTTGGGGCCACGCCTTGAGTTTGTTGTAAAGTTTGTTGTTGCTGGATGTCCACCAGGGTGGCTTGTTTTTACTTGGGGTTCTGGCTTTAATTCTGTCTGGAACAGCCGAGTCTATACACTTATACAAGTGATTGTACAGGGCTTTAGTGTAAGCTTTGGTGTAGTTACCACTTCCAGCTTGGAGTGAGGATAACTTGAGGTCAGAATCAAACCCTGTACCTTATGGTTATGAGGTGAAGACCTTAATCATTATATAAAACCCACCCTTACACCACTCTGGCATTTACAAGGTACATAGTCAACATTTTATTAATAGGCACTGTATTTCATAACCTTTTATAAAAAATGTCACCCTATTAATGCTGAAACGTATACCTCCAAACTCCAGTTGTCAGCTCAAGAGTACACTGCTGTCTAAATCTAAACATCTGACTTTTCACAAAAAATGTGCAAGGCTAAATTCATACTTTTATATTTATATTTACCAATGGTTATATTGGATAAACTATTACAAATTAAAATGTTCTAACAAATGGTACAGGTGCATCATTTCATAATTGTTGGCTATCTAAACAAGACTGATTTTGCCCAATTTTGTAGGGCAACTTCTGACCAGAAATGACCATGATGCTGTGAACATTTTGTCAGAACACATGCTTTTTCCTTGGTTTAGGACAGTAGCATTCTAACAATATATCTGATGTTGCAGTTTATGTACCTTTTTTGGGTATTCCATTGTTACAATTACTGGCTGACTTATTTATTTCAGATGAATAAATTAGTTAAAATTAATAATCCAGTTAAGAAACTTGTGATGTGGGAAGATATATTAGTGTCTGGTCTCATTATTTTATTACATGCACCTCTGAAGCTCAGAATATTTATCATTCAAGACAGATAATAGGAAAAGAATGCACATACTGTTAGACAAGAAAGTTTTCCAGTAATGTCCTCTAAAAATGACTGCATACATAGACTATAACTCAGAAAACTGTCAGTGCTTCCACCTTAATTAAGACACATTTAGTACTTTTAGGTGACTAAGCATTTTTAACAGTAGCAATATTGGATAGCTTTATTACGACACGGCACTTAGTACAACCTTTTATTAGAGCAGCAGGTGACACTAAGTACCTCATTTATTACATTTTGAAACATTTTAACTCACTAACTTAATGTAACACACATGCAGATACATAGACAATTATGTACAAAATAAAATGTCTGCAGATAAATAAATTGAACAGTAAAGGGAACACTTCTTCTATACATTTGTAGCATGTTTTTAGCACTGGAAACATAACCTTTCCAGGAAATATATTAAGTTCAACACAGATCTGAAATAACATCAACCATGTGTTTTGTCCAGTTAGTAAAGGCCTATTAGAGAAAAGAGTTTAGCAGGACAGCAGACATTCTTAACCAAATCAGACTCTGAAAATACAATTTTGCAAAACAAATATACATCTGAAAGATGAGAATTTCAGAACTGTAATGATTCATAATGTTGCATTTGAAATAAACATGTAATATATAGTTTTAGTGATATAACATGGCTAGTCTTGTTTTATATAAGACATTAGTAAAATAATATGCTTCTGGCTGTTACAGGACTTATTTACCTTTATGACACACATTTTTATTAATGTAGCATCTTTTTTTAAGTGGGTACAAATAAGTATGACATTCAAACCTTGGTCTCTGGTATTCCACTACATGTGCCTCAGCCTCATGCCATACACTGAAGTTTACCATGCCTTCACACCAAGCACTAGTCTGTGCATAACCCTCATACCATGCACTGAAGTGTGCATCATCTTTATAGAATGTACTGTGACGTGCATCCTTACACAAGATACTGTAATCTGTCCCATCATTAAGTCAAGCACTGTGGTGTACCATGTACTCATGTCATGAGGTATGATTCATCCTCCTGCCATGCAGTGAAGTATGCTACAGCCTCATGCCATGTCCTGTGGTATCCCTTATTTTCAAGACACTCAGTGTAATCTGCTAAATACTCATGCCATGCAATGTGGTGTTCCTGTTTACAGATCAAAAAGTGTGATTTTGCCTTATATTAGAAAGTGTAGTGCACCTGAGTATTATTATTATTATTATTATTGTTACCATCATCATCATCATTGTATGCACTGTGGTGGGCTATATTCTCTTGGCAAGAACTATAGAGTGCCTTATTCTGTTGACATGCACTATGTCTGTCACATGCCCATGCCTAGCATTATGTATCCCACATTTTTTTGACATGCACTGAGGTGTGCCTCAGCTTCTTCCTAAATGCTGTGGCATGCCACATCCTAAAGTAATGCACTGCAATGAGCATCATCCTTATGCTGCACAATATGGTGTTTTGTATGCACATGCCATGAAATGTGGCCCTCATTCATGTCACACGGTATGATGTAAATCATTATGCTATCCACTGTGGTCTGTCAAATTAGGTCATACACTGAGTTGTGCCAGGCACTGTGGTCTTTATTCTCATGTCACACAGTATGATGTGTCAAATCACTATGACACACACAAACTGTAGTCTGTCACATGCTCATGTTATGCACTGTGTTCCTCATTCTTATGTCACAGAGTATGATGTGCCAAATCCTTATGCCATACACTGTGGTCTGTCACATACTCATGCCACACTCTGTGGCCTTCATTCTTATGTAACACACACTGATGTATCAAAATATATATCTCTTACACTATGGTCTGCTTTATCCTTAAAGCAAGTATCATGGTGCACATTGCCCTCATGCCAACCCCTGTGGTCAGCTTCATCCTTATATCCAGCACTGTGATCTTCCACATTTTTATACCACAAATTGTGGTCTGCCTTATCCTTATTTGATGCATGAAGGTGTGACATGTCTTTATTTCAGGTGCTGTGATGTGCCAAGTCATACACTGTAATGTAGCCTATCCTCATGTCACAAACGGTAGTGTGTGTCAGGGAAAGCTAATAAAAAACACCACTCTGACACTTATGAGAGAAGCAGTCAACATGTTTACTAAAAGATAATACATTTCATACATTTTATATAAAAGGAGTTACCCTATTAATACTGAAACACAAAATTACCAAACTCCAACTTTCACTTCAGGAGTGCACTGCTGTAAAAATCTAAAATGGTGTAAATCTAAACTTCTGACTTTTGCAACAAATTTAGAAAACTGGATTTGGAATTATATATTTGCAACTACCAATGACTTACATACTACAAGCTCTCAAGAAATGATGCATTTACATAATTCTATAATAATGTTTGGCTATATAAGCAAGATTGGTTTTGTCTACACTTCTGGGGCAGTTTTGACCAAAAAAGTGATCATGATGTTCTGAACATTTTGTCTTCAAAACACATGCCGTCTCCTTAATTTAGAATCATACCATTCTAATAAAATGTCTAATGTATTGATAATGACATTACTGCAGTTACTGACCGACTTCTTTTAGATGAACAAATTAGTTAAAATGCAGAATTCAGTTAAGAAATTGCAGTATGCCATGACATATCATTGTCCAGTCTCATTAGTTTATTACATGCAGCTGTGAAGCTCAAATGTCTGTCTCTTAAGAAAAATTACATGAAAGAAATGCATATATGGTCAGTCTAGAAGGTCTCCCAGTAATGTCCATTTAAAACAGTTGCTGTGTCTTTCGACTTATCCTGGTTAGGGGCGCCACAGCGGAACTCCAGTCCGCTAATATTTGGTAGTGGATTTTTACGTGCCGCGTTACCAGCCCTGATGCACAATCTTCAACAAAGGCACGCCCATGCACGCTTGCCTCCACACAGAAGACGCTCTAGCTGAGAATCAAACGCGACAACGTCTTGCTGTGAGGCAACAACACTACCGCAGCACCACTACTGTGGGTAATGTCCTTTTAAAACAGTAATGACTGCAAACACAGAATACAACTTGCAAAACTATGAGTGCTTACACCTTACTTAAGCTGCACTCAGTTGGGTGACTAAGCCTATTTTAACGTTATCAGTACTGGATGACTTTATTACTTACAACTTACTTAAGCTTCACTTAGTACTTAGATGACTAAGCATATTTTGACAGCAGTGCTAGATGACTTTATTATGACAAGACACTTATTACAGCAAAAGGTGAGACTGAATATTGCAAAGTGCCTCATCTATTGCATTTTTATATGCTTTAATAACTGACTAGCTTATGCAGTTAGAATGCAGGATACATAGAGACTATTGTACAAATTAAAATGGCTGCATATATTTAAACTGAACAGTAGATGGAGCACTAATTCTTACACACATTTGTGGCACATTTTAGCAGTGGTGCAGGGGTTAGCATTGCCACCTCACACCAAGAGGTTCTCCGGTTCACTGGGGTGCCTTCTGTACTGAGTCTGCATGTCCTCCCTGTGGTTGCGTGGGTTTCCTCTGGGTGCGCCGGTTTCCTCCCACATCCCAAAAATATGCTGTAGGTGGATTGGATACTCTAAATTGGCCCTAGGCGTGAGTGCATGCGTGTGTGTGCCTTCCGTGGAAGGTAGGGCTTCGGGCTGGCAACTTGACACCGTAAAACTCCACTGCCAATCATGACCGGACACGTGATCCACTGTGGCGACCCCTAACCGGGAAAAGCTGAAAGAAGAAGAAGAAGAAGAAGATTTGCAGCACATTTTAGCACAAGACTGTCTATCACATATTAGTATTATCATCATTCAAATGCTTTGTACAGCCAGCAAAGGCCTTCAAGAGAAAACAATTTAGTAGAAGAACAGATACTATTCTTCTTAACTAAAGCTGACTCTAAAATGCATTTTTACAAAAAATTATCTGAAGACTAAGGATTTCCTACTGTAATGCTTAATAATGATACAATTAAAATGAACACTCAGCTTAATAGTTTTAGTTGCATAACATAAGTGGCTTTCTTGTATGTACGAATTTAGTAAAATTATATGTAACAATTCTGATTGTTAAGCAATTCATTTATCTTTATTATATGACATAGACATCTTATTTTTATTTCATTCATTTTTATTTATCCTTTGTTGACTGGGTTAGACCTACTAGGCTTGTAGGCTCTTTTCAGAAGAGAATCAAAGTGGTATTTATACTAATAGAGGAAATTTGACCAGGGCCTTGGGGAACTTCCTCCACTCTTTTTAATAGTTGCCATGGGATCTTTTACATCCACGTGAGCTACCACCAACTTAAGCAGATGGGACATCGGTTTAACATCTTTAACATCCCCTTTATACTGCACTACAGTCAGCAATCAATCTGCCTGGTGTAGGAATAGAACCCACAGCCTTCTGCACCAAAGAGTAATGTACTGCCAGTTGCACCACTGACACATTAATGTAGCATCTCTTTATAAATAGGCATGGATGAGGGTGAAACTCAAACCTTGGTCTCTGGAATTTCCACTATATGTGCCACATAATCCAGTTGCACACCATAATCTGGTGTGAATAAATGAGAAACCTAATCCTCATGTTATGGACTGTGACAAGCCTGATCCTCTTGCCATGTTTGTGACGTGCTGTGATGTGTATTATCCTGTACTTTGGGCAAGTTCATCCTCAGGCACATCTATGGTGTGCCACGTCCACATACCATGAGATGAACTTCATCCTCATGCATGTACTGCAATATATCTCATTCACTTGCCAAATACCATAATATGCAACATCCCCATGCCACAGTCTGTGGTGCACTTTATTCTCATGCCACTCAGTGTTATCTAGCAAATGCTTATGACACACATCATTGTCTGTCTCGTTGTGATGTCATGCACCGTGGCTTGCCACATCTTCTTGCCATGTAATATGGTATCCCCTCATTTACATATCATAAAGGGTAGTTGGCAAATCTAATCAGTGTGAAAGAAATCTGTTTCTTTTTCTCCTGTCAAGTAGCAACCAGTTAGCAAAACTAACCCTTATATTGAAGTTTTTCTGTCCTTTTTCACTAACCATTAATAGAGTCCTGGGATCCTTTTGTGGCAACCATAAATATAAGTTCAGGAGATGCCATATGAAATACTTGAAAGGGCATGGTGCTGTCCCACATGAATATTGCTTCCCTGAGCAGCACATATTTCCAGTAATCTGTCTTGGGGAAGATGTACAGTTTTTGTGAATGTTTAAATAACAGTAGCGCTGGCGTTTCAGTCTGTAAACCACTACAGATTGTGATATGTGTATTCTACCAGTCCCGTTATCCCTGCACCTTTTCTCTTGTCTTGATGTACTACTGATGTGCACATGAAGATCATCTCCTAGTGAATTAGTGTCCTTAGTTCAAGCTGCCACTATTGCCATGAGGTGCATTTCATCCTCATTAAAGCCTAGTGATGCCTATAGGTGTTTTCTACTTACATCCTACTGGTGCTGCTATGTATCTAATATTGCTTATTCATATTTACAATAAAAATTCCAAAATCATGCTACATCAAGTTCTCAAAAGATTTCACCTTAAAGTTTACACGATGGGCAATACAACTGCACTGATACTTGGTCTCTGTCTAGTGCAGCTAACAAGATAATTGTTACTCATCTACTATTTTTTTTTTATATTATCATAACTTTCATATTTCTCCAAATAACTCACCAACCAAGTAACACTGACAGAACTGCTTAACCTCATATAAAAGCTCTCATCTAGATGAACAAAATGCTGCTGGTAGTATGTGTGTGTGGCTTGAGTGGTTACTGAGGTACTGTAAACTGTTTACAAAATATAACAAAATTAATATTTGCTGTATTTACTGTGGCTAATAATATCCAGCATAAGATGCAGAATCTAATGAATACTACCACTGTAAAATTGTTTGTGCTGAGCAGTTTGCCATTTATACTTCTTTGGTAACCTTTATGGCTCTAGAGATGTGAAGACTTGTTTGAAATGTGAGAACAAAATTTGATTTTGTCAAAAACTTCTGGATGCAATTGTTGGAGCTTTGAGGACAAACAGACAGAATTCTACTAGAGAAAAATAGTTATTAACCTCTTCTTGAAAGTTTATACTATTCCTTTTCAACTTTTTTGGTATTTTGATACCCATGTTCCTGAAACTGGAGCTGGGGTATTGCAGATGGTCAGTGTTCCAAAGGGATTCCACTGGCTTCTCTATACTTTGTCAAGATATTCCTGAAAAGGGGTATTTATGTACATCAGACTTACTTGGTTAACAAATAAATAATACAAATAAAATATAGAACTTCAACATAAATCCATACAATTCTTGCCATGTTTAACCAGACAAAGTATTCCCTATAAACATTTTTAAACATTTCCAAGATTTCACCCATTTTATGTAATCAGCCAATGAGTTTTGCAGGTGTTCAATTCTTTTTGAAAACGTGTCACAACCTAGTTTTAAAGTTAGCGAGTAAAACTCTCCCTTCACATAATATTAGTTATTAACATTTTTCAGGCTCAAGTGCTAATATAAATAATGATCTGACTTTAGCATGTATATACCAGTGAGGTCCACAGGCACTTATATTTTAATGGCTATAAATTTAAACATTTCAGGCTCTGCATAAGAATTGTATACTATAATTGTTTGCAAAATGAATGTTAGAGCTGCTTAAGTTGTACAGATGAGAGGAAGGACCAGACTTTAGCCCCACACTCCAGAATGCTATGTACTATATTGTAAATATAGGGATTAAGACATATGAATTCTTTGAACAAAATAATCTAAAGATTTATGTTAGTCATCTGTAAGCCTTCAAACAAATATTTTCTATGCCTTTTAATTCCATTTCCAGCTAGATTCCTAAACTATGATAAACATTTATACTACATTCCCTGAGTTATTGATGTTACCTCACAGCAAGAGGTTCTCCCGTTCAATTCTCGGCTTGGCTTGGGAGTGCCTTCTGTGCGGAGTCTGCATGTCCTCCCCACGGTTGGGTAGCATTCGAAAGACATGCGTGTGTAAATGGGCGTGCCTTTATTGAAGGTTGGGCATCGAGCTGGCACCTCGGTATTTTGTAAAAAAAATCTACTGCCAATCATTAGCGGACCGGAGTTCCGCTGTGGCGACCCCTTACCGGGAAAAAGCCAAAAGACAAACAACAACATTGAAATTGCAATTGTCTTTTAAGTTATTGGCATACATGGTCAACCAAACTTTGTCAGGATACTACCTAACCAACATATATTAAACAAAATGGATGATACACTAACCCCTTTGATATACCTTATTTATCTGTGCAGAAGAGGTTGGGTTTGCATCACATTTTATAAGAACTATCCTTTCTTTTAGACATCGCTTCACCAATGTGGTGACATAGTCATTTATGTGCATCTTTTTGCATGGCATCAATTAGTATGTTCTGGTCTAAATTGTTAAAGACTTTACATGTATCTAAATATATCAACAAACATATTCTTGTTTAATTCTTCACTGGCTCCTTCATAAAAATGATGCACATTTCTAACAATAGACCTATCTTTGTTAAAACCATATGAATTGTGACCTTTATGCCAAACTGATGTGAATTATAGAAAAGTATACCCAAAACACAGCTGTCCACTAACTTTGGTGTATTACTAAGCAGATTTGTTCAGCACTATTTTTTCATCCCTTTTTATATACTTGACCCTTAAATGCAAAGATTATGTAAGCTTCTTTCTGTAATTCAGAAAAGACAATCTACTGTTTAAGGCTTTGTTAACTATAATCCCTATAAATGATATCATTGCTTCTTCTAAAATGTACATTAGTAGTCTCTTTGGTTGAATTTCAAGCTTGTGATCCACAGATAGTCAAAATGATTGACTGGTATAACTCAATATCTGCACTTTTCATCATTTATCTTTCATAAATGTTGCAAAAAGCATAACATTTGTATGCAAATACCTTAGAATGGTGAAGTGGGTGACTCAGAGCTATCCATCAGCTCTAGTTAACAAAAACACAGAATTAACCAGCTTTCCAAAAGAAAAACAGGTGGTTTTAAGTTCTTTACATTTGCATTATTTACATGTAGTCAAAATAAAACTAAAATAATTAATGAGTCACGTTATAACAAGAACTCAATAGCCACAATATTGCTGAACATGCTGTGGTGTTAATTATGCCAGTAGCACAAGTTGTGTAGGCAGCTTTGCCTCATACTGTGGTTGGGGGTTTGCATAATGGTTACACAAGGTACAGGTTTCTCACCTTTGAGGGAAATTGGCTAGGCTTCTAGCCTAGTACTTACCCATGAAGCTAAGAAATATAGTATTCAAGCTAACAGAACTTGAAAGGCAGACTGCACAAGCTGCTTTTGTGTCACTGTAACTTAATTGCATTACTGAATTTGTGGTATTCAATGCCAGAGTCAAACACATTTAAGTGTGACAAATTTACTTCAGCTGAAAAAGAAATGTAAATGGCTGCTTTCCTTCTTCACCTGAAAATATACATATTTTGTCACATTTAGCATTCTTTCTGATTATCATACCTAGACAATTTTAATGCATCTTAGTGGAAGTCAGGAATGTCACATGTAATTAATAGACTGCTGGCAGGCATTAATGAGCTAACAAAATACAGTTAATCAAATGTTAGAAAGGCACAGGGTCCAAATAAGGCAGTTACTAAAGACTGGTATCAGAAAGCTGCCTACCACTCTAAGATGAGCTAAGAAACAGAAATGAAGTGCAAGAACCACGTTAGCATTTTCTCCTTTATCTTAAGTTTTACTTTATTTCAGGTTTAAGCTAGCTGTATGTAGTCAAAAGTTGATTCTTACCATGTTTTCCTTCTAGCATTGTCTCATGAAGGAAGGGTTTTAATTGCTGACCAAGGGATTAACGTTTACCTAAATGGGGATCAAAAATACCCAACCAGCATAACTTGCTGATCACTTCATATAAAGGGTGAATTAATTGATATCTGTGGAATAACATCAGAAAGTAGGCTGAGCTGGGACATGCCAAAACAGAAGGAGAGAGAGGGAGACAGACAGACATAATAAGTACAAGGGCTTACAGACATCCAGAAAAATACATAAATAGATGCTTATAAGATATATAGCCAAATAAAGAAGAAAGCAATAACTATTGTACGAACCTGCAAGCTGTTCCATATATATGTATCATCACATTAATTGTATATCATTTTTATTTCTGTCTTAATTTGTTCATTAGTTAGTTGGGTAAGTGAACTGGTTTATCTTTGATGTTTTTCAGCCACAGTCAAGTTATGAGAGCAATGGCAAATGTAATATACAAGGATAGTTTCAGTGCAGCCTGTCAATCAGCATGTTTTTGGGAGGTGGGAGAAACTGGAGTACCTGGAGAACACAAAAGCAGACACAGGAAAATTATACAAATTCCATACAGATAATGACCAGAGGTCAGAAATGGACCCTGGAGTTGTGAAAAAGAAATCTAAATCACTGAACATTAAAGACGATATTTAGTAATCCAAAGTTCAAACTACCACTGAAGATACAAATCTGGTCTCTAAGACTGCAGCGATATCATGTTGCAGTACAAAAAGATGACAGAACATATTGCAGATTATTTATCTAGGATATCCAGTCAAATCCACAGAGAAGGGTGAAAAACATGACAAAGTGGTAGACGGCTATGTATGTATACCTGCTGAATAAGCAATTCCCAAAACCATGAAACGTAAAGAAACTGAAAGGAAAACAGAGAAAGGTGGTGTAATTGAACAATTTTAAGCAGTTTTGCACAAGAAGCATGTGATTCAAAGACTAACAAAGACAGTGAGGCTGAAATATTGCTTTCTATATTGCATGACTTTCAAATAAAGGGATTATGTCTAGATCTAGGAATGTCATTCCTCATTAGGCCACTATTGAATATAATGCTCCATTTGGCATGCATCTGTCCAGACACATGCAACAACTGGAATGCCCACAGAGATACCGTACTAAAAAGATACAAAACCTAAACAACATGTCCTACATGGACCAACTCAAAGCCCTGTCATTATACTCGGTATCCTACAGACTGCTAAGAAGTGACCTATGTCTGGCATACAAGGCATCCTCAGACCCATTACTAATGGATTTACTCCTCATCTGCAAGTCAAATGGCATCAGAAATGCTTGGTCTAGGGATCTAAACCTCTTCTGCAATATCAACAGAATGGTTTGGAGGATAGATATATTTCGTAGAGGATACCACTGAATGTGGAACAGACTCCTCATCCACATAAAACAAAGTTCATCCCTGTCCATTTTCAAGTGCAACTTAGATCTATAACTGGGAAACAGAAAATGTACCCCAGGACTTCCCCCTGTACTACTAATAGACAGAGGTAACTCCTAAATGCTTTATCTCATGAATGGGTCCCCTAAAATTATCTGTGGTATGATCCCAGTTATTTTTATTACGGGTAATATATAATTATCGACCATGGGATGGGTAAGGCCAATTTGTAACCGAATGGGACAGGTTATCTCAAGTACAAAAAGGGAAACTGGTTGTAAATTTAAATTATAAAAGACATGAGAAGCAGAAAAGATAAATAATAGTTTCTACTAAGAGGAAGCATTTGCTAAAAAAAAAACAAAACAAAAAAAAACAAAACGGCTAACAAAACTGTTCATAGTAACAGAGTTGATATAATAAGTGAAGCTCACTTATTGGTCATGAAACCTAAAATCTACAGTCAGAGAAAAGATCTGATTCTCTCATATGGATACATTAATTGAAAAGACTTTGAATGACTATTGTGTTAAAGCAAGACATAATAGCACAAAAACTTCACCTAATTAAATGTTGGGAATACCCAGGGGAGCACAGACAAGTGCCAGCACAGGCCTGTATAAAATAAATACAATTTACTTGTGTAACTGCTGGATAATCAAGTTCCTGTTATACAGCCTATTATATCTGGTGTCCTTCCGTTGCTCATTACTAAACTGTTCACTTTTCAGGTGCTGGTAATTGTTTTTTTGTGCCATATAGTGGCAATATGTGTCACCCTGTACTACAAGGAGCTGTATGCTGTCTAAGAGTGACATTTTCCATTGCAGTTTACTCATCACCTTTCTTCTCTGAGATGCAATGATCTTGGAATGGCTATAGTAAAATTAGTAAAATAGGGAAGTATGGAAACAAAGCCTCAAACATGGAATTCAGGGCGTACCCTATCAAAATAAATATATATATATATAGGTTACTTTTTTCTGCTTGCTTAGTGCCTTTTCCAGGAATGTGTACAGCTTTGAGAATATGTGCTTAGATGCTTTGTGTATTCAAGCTGAGGAAGTGAACTTCGAGCTAAGTAGTTTTGATAAGCTGTAGTATGACCAGCATATCTACTTTAACTCATTTTGATAGCAATCCTTATCAGAACTTTTGCCATGTTGTGAATATCAGAAACATTAAAGAATGACAATAGACCTACCTTCAATAGTTCCACGTTCAGATGATTTTTTGTGGCACAAAGTTTGTCACAGATAAGGATGACTTTATTTTGGCCAAAAACTAAATGGGATGGCCAAGAGTTTTGTGTGCAATCAAAACCATAAGGTAAGTCAGAATTAAAGGTGTTCCCTGGAAACGTCATTTAGATGGTTACAGTATTCAATAGGGCCAACATAATACAGTTTCATGTTCAAGCATGAATACAGAAATAAAACACATTCAGTAAGTGAACCTAGAGTTACGATAGGTGAAAAAAAAACTTTCAGAAATAAGACATGATAAAGAAGCATGCTGATTTTGAGACATACCAGAACAGTTTTAAGAAGGTCCAGACTGCTTGAAGACTAGACAATAGATAAGCATACACTTCCTTGTTGAACCCAGAGCCTTACTATGCACAAGACACCAAAGGTTCTATGACAGCTGTGAACAATGGGAAACACTGCTTATCTGGACATTGTTTCCCTTCCTTAACTTATGATTCAACAAATTATAATGGTGCTCCCAGTGATAGCAGCAACAGTCCATCCAGTACTGGTCATGTGGGCTTTAGCTATGCTGGTGGGCATACAAAGTTACCCAGAAGATCTTAAAGAACAGTTTAAAAACACATTCGAAAGACTAGATATGTACTGCAATACTCTAAGTAAATTCTGTTTATGGTTATAATTATTTCAGTAATTTTCCATTTACTTAATTATTCTGATTCAAGGTTGAGGGAAGCCTATCTAAATAGTGAAGAGGTTCATTGGCTCACTTAAACTTTTGACCTACTGGTCTTCAAGAAGCTTTACTGCTGTAACCCCATGCTGATGTTTTATATTTCCCATATGTATTTAGATGAGTACACCTTTCGTGCTGTTATGTTGCTTGGACACAAGAGTCTTTCAAAGTTATTTCAGTGTGTTTATCCATACTGTGGAACCAAATCTTTCCTCTGATCAAGGTTTTAGTTTTTTAAAAATACTATTTTTGAAGAAAGTTAATGACTGACTTCTCCAGATAGTAATGTAATGCTTATCCAATAATCTTAGAAGGAGTAATGTAATACATCTGTCACTTTTTTTGCATTATTAATATTTAGTTTTCGGGCAGCCTCAGTGGTGCAGTGGTTAGTGTTGCTGCCTCACAGGAAGAGGTTCTCTGTTTCGATCCTCACCTGGAGTGCCTTCTGTGTGGAGTCTGCATGTCCTCCCTGTGGTCGTGTGGATTTTCTCTGGGTGCTCTGGTTTCCTCCCACATCCCAAAGACATGCTGTAGGTGGATTGAACACTCTAAATTGGCCCTAGGTGTGTGTGTGTGCAAGTGTGTGTGCCTTCTGTGGAAGGTTGGGTGCCGGGCTGGCAACTCAACACCATAAAACTTCACTGCCAATCATAAGCGGACAGATGATCCGCTGTGGCAACCCCTAACTGGGAAAAGCCGAAAGAAGAAGAAGAAGAATATTTAGTTTTCACTTTAGGTTCCCCAGCCTGGTGTTATGTTCTCCAACACTATGCCCCAACCATAGACTTTAGCACATATGTGGATCAGACATTCCTTTATAGAACAGGCAGAGGTCACCTCTAAGCAGCCTACAAGAGAGAGAATATAATAACAACTCCTGAAGCCTTTCTGAATAGTTCAGGAATTCCAATCCATTTTACTAAGAAGGAATGCTGTATAAGTTCAAGGGTTACCACACTCAGTACTTTACTTAATAATGGGCTGTATCCATGAAAGAATAACTTACTGCAGTGATCTCTTCGTAGTGACTAGACATACCATTTAGATTTAGATGCACTACAAACTATGCTTTTCTGACTTTGGTAGATACATGATGGAAGTTCAAATTGCTGTCTACCATGGTTCCCTAGAGGTTTAATGATAGTGTCATTGTTTATGACTGCACCATTTATTTTATGACCATAATTTATATTTTCTTTGTCAAATATTGTGATGCTATGTTTGCTGATATTACTACCACTACACTGGTAGTAGGTATAGCATCTTGAAGAACATTAGTATTTTTAGTAAAGTAATTATGCTCCCCAATTTATAATAATTGGTATTTTTGGTTATTTGTACATATTTTTGTACCTATTTTTTATTTTATTTTATTCTTTTGCTAACTAGGTAAATCCCACAAGGCAAGTCTCTTTTCAGGTATGACTTGAGAGCACTGTCTGACCAAGTGATTTGTTTAGAGTCACACAGTATGCAAATGGAGAATGAAGGGCTCCAACCCTAGACTCTAAATGCTGGACCCAACTCAGTTTGGCTTCGTTAAGGGTAGATCATGCTTATTAAACCTGGTAGACTTCTTTGAGAATGTCATTAAAGCCATGGGATGAAGGTAAGACAGTGCACACAGCCTATCTCGACCTTGCCAAGGCTTTCAACACAATCCCCCACTCTGGCATTGTTCATAAACTCTCCCAGATAGGGATTAAACATTACGTTACTAGATGAGTAGCCAATTGGCTCACTGACAGAACACATTCTGTCAAAATTGGTGACTCCACATCCACCAGTAGACCTGTCACCAGTGGAGTACCACAGGGGTCTATGCTGAGCCCCTTACTATTTGGCTTCTATTTCTCAGACATCCATGACAAAGTAGACAGCCTTTGGCTCACCACTTTCACTGATGATTGCAAACTGGGAGCAATCATTGAGTTCCCCAATGATCTCAACATATTGCAAGAAAGGCTAACACAAACAAATGTTTGGTGCCAAAAGCCGTGGTCTAAACCTAAATACAAAAAAAATGCATTACTATTCCCTTTGGCAAAACTGAATTCTGTATAAATTACAAATTTTAACACCCCCATGAGTTTCAACCCAGTGCTGTGAGCCTTGGGAACACAGGTTGATAGCAATCTGAACTTTGACCACCAAGTTTCCACAGTGGTAACAAATGCCTTCTATGTAGTGCACCTCATAAGCAAGGGCGTAGCATGCAAGTCAAGAGATATTATAATTCCACTGTACTTGACCTAAATCAGACCACTAATAGAGTATAATGGACTCTTTTGCATGTACCTCACCAGACATCTGCAGGAGCTAGAGAGATGTTAGAGGTTTCTTACTAAGAAAATATAGGGACTCCAAAGCATGACCTACGTGGACAGGCTGAAAGTCTTGTCACTTTACACTGTACCTTATAGGCTGCTGAGAGATGACTTGTGCCTGGCCTATAGGGCAATCTTCAACCCTGCCCTAATGGAAATTCTGCATATCAGCAAGTCAAGTGGCACAAGAATCACTCACTCTAGGGATCTCAACCTAGCTTGTGACATTAACAGAACATGCTGGGGAGACAGATATATCTCCTAGAGACTGCTACTTCTCTGGAATAGACTTCCTATTCACGTAAAAGAGAGCTCCTCACTGACCCTATTCAAATGCAACCTAGATAATTGGATGGGAGACTGCAAATTTGCCCCCTGGGGTGGCACCCATGTCCCTCATGGACAAGGGTAGCCATTGTTGATCCCAGACCCACTCTGTTCATAAATTTGCTCTGTGAACTACCCAAAAAGAACAAATGGGGATACTTGGGGTTAACATGGCTAGGCTTGTAAAGGCTCTAGGGCCACTAACCTAGTAACCTCCTATGAACCTATGACTACAGGATGGAGCTCATTATCAGCTCATAACCTTAATCATAGTACTAAACAATCCCACTTTTTGAGAAAAATAATCAGAAAAAAAAAAAAAGAAATGGACCCAGTACAGAGCCTGGTGAAACACTAATGGTAACCCCCCTCCCCAGGGTCAGGACAGACCGGTAACTTCCCCCAACTTGACCTGCATTCCATTGTTTAACCAGTGTTTTAACTTCTGACTTCTATGTGAACTGACATTTAATGCTATTAAATTGTCAATTATTCCCTTATGTAGAATAGTGTTTAATGTCTTAACAAGATAAGCAGCTTGCACTGTCAGCCCTTTATCAAGGGCTGCTGTTACTTCTTCAGACACTGACATAAGACTCAGAAGGTAAGCTCTCCCTAAACAAATTCATTCTGTTCCATATCTGATAGTGATATAGGCTCCTTGTGTCATTTTGAATAAGGTCCATTATGATTATTGCCATGACTTTACATGGAATACTAATCAGGCTGATGGGTCTGTTTTAGTCTGATATGACTCCCCTTTGTGAATGGGCAAAACTACAGCCTGTTGCCATAGATACAGGATGTGCCCACATGCTAACAGTTTACTTAGCATAGTTTTGTCCCATGGAACTTGAGTTCTGAATTTTATTTATGACAATGGTTATTGTGTCTGAAGTTATATAAGGGATGGTTCCCTATGCCTCTGTAGCACTGGTACATTTCTTAACTTATTGTGAAATGTGCACAGTTATTTTCTGCAAGCACATTTACTATGTCTTGTGGTTAAATTATCACTAATACCATAGTTCTAAAAATTTGTTAAGAAAATAAGTTGTTTCTGTACTTTATTAATCTAGACTTGATTTTCTATTAACTATGGTAATTTTGGAAAGCTAAGAGTACTTTTCTGTTGCATAGCATATTAATTTTGTGATTACACCAGAGTTTTTTTTTTTTAATTTGCCTCTATATTTTTTTCTCTTACTAGTATGTACCTATTAATGCAGAAGTTAATAATATTGTAGAGCTCATTGATAGTATCCTGAGCAGACTTATTTAGGTCATTGAAGATAGTATCCCAGTCTATTTTCATAATTATATAATTTATTAAATCATAGTCTTCAGTGGCAGGATCCATAAATGATGATTTATTCATGAATTAAATTTATTTTATACTCTTAAATTAAAGATGATAGTAAAGTGATCTGCATAAATTAGAGTATATGCAAGGATGGGAAGCAGAAAGATCCTATGTCTATTAGTAAAGCTAAGATATTGCCAACTCCTCTGGGATTTCCATACACCAAGCTATTTTGATTAACAGTCAATTAATATTTGGGTGTATTTGTTTGAAGTTGAGTAGTTAACCAAAATAATTTTGGTTACTTAAAGTCTCTCATAAGAGTTATATTTTCTTTGAGTTTTTTTACATCCTGGAGTTTAGTCAGGGAATCCTCATGCTTTGTAAGGGACACGGTATATGGTATATCATATGATTGTCTCATCAAATATTGAATTCTCAAAAGATTAAACAAAAAAGAGCGATCTTTTATGATCAATGCACAGAACATCAAAAAAAAAAAAAAACACTTTTTTGCAGCACCACACTGCTTGCTAACTATGTATTCCATCTCTGAGATCACACAACAATGGGGAAAGGGTAACATTTCCAGACCTCACTGTACTACAATCTCACATGCAGAGCAGCTGGAAGCCTGAAAAACAAAGAAAAAAAAGTTCAGTATTTTGAGTAGAACCCATAGCTTTCTGCACCAAAGGCAAGCATGTTAGCTATTGTGCTACTAACACAGCTTTAAAATTCTATAGCACAAACACTGATGATGACTATTTGCTAAATAAAATACTTACACAATGAAAACAGACTTAGCATGAGCAACAGTAAACTTCTCTTCTCTTGAAACTCAACAGTCTTTGAAAATGCACAGAAATTCAACATCCTTTGAAAATGCACTGCCTGCCTAGGTTGCCTAGTGCTGGATCTGGACCTGCCTATGTTTACTTGGTTTAACACTTCTGTACATTATTATGGGGTACTGATATCTTGTCTTGGTACAATAACAAAAGCCATGATGTTCTGACAGTTGTGTTCTGCTAGTATAATACATGCACTACATGTTTTGTCTGCCTCTACTAGTTGCACCTTCCATCTCCGACATATCTGAAAACAGTTTGTGGCTCATGGTCATCCTTAGTAGGTTGTTTCATCTTTTCTAGTCTCTTAATAGTCACTGGTCATGTTGGCATAATGCTCTGTACATAAGTGCTAATGTTTTCTTAAGCAACTGACAACAGTTAATCATGCACAGGATTGTTGGGTAGCACAGCCACAATTAACTGTTCCCATGCACACACAATGCTCTGGCCTTGAACCTTCTCAGTCTCATGAGTAGTCTTTGATAGCCAAGTGGTATTCTGTCTAGATGATAGAAACTGATCAGTGGAACCAATGGCTTGTGATCTCTGGCCATAGTAGGTACCTGGAGAATTTCTCATTTTCCCACACACTTACACTACACTCTTGCATAGTCTGTAAGTAACTCTACTCAGCATTGGTTAGCGTTCTTAATAAGAAACAGAATGTAACATTTCCTCATCAACTTGGAGTAATGCTGTGCCTATACCATAGCTACTAACATCAGCACTCACTAGCGTTGGTTTGGTGACATCATAGTATGCTAGCACTGGAGCAGTTATTAGCATATTATTTTTACTCTGCTGAAAGCTTGGGATTGAGCACCTCCCCATGACTAGGGTCCATCTTTCTTTACAAGTATGTCAGTGGACATAGCACCGTAAACAGATATGGCACAAACTTGACTAAGAAATTAATCATATCTAGGGCTTGTTTCAATGCAGTTACACAAATCAGACTGTTTTGGTCTGTCATTGCTCTGACCCTTCCTGCATCTGATCTGATTCTACGAGCACTTTGCTATGATCAAAGTACTGAAGCTCAGTCATTCTAAAACATAATTTGTCTTGGCTTAATTTTAAACTTAAACACCTAATGATTTGGAGCACTGCCTCTAATTTTGAGCCATGTGTTCTGTAATCAGGATCAAAAACTAGTATGGTGTCCATAACAACGATAACACCTTCATGCCATTTTAGCAAGTCACTCATTTCATATTGAAATATTTCTGGTGCTGAGGTTGTACCAAATGGCAGTCCTCTGAAACAGAACCTTCTTATTGGAATAATGCAGAGTATCACCTTTTCTCTATCTTTCTCTATGATCATTTGCCAAAACTCATTGGAAGCACTGAATGTGGAAAACACTTTGGCATTGACCAGTTTAGGGTTTATGTCTTCTAGTGTAGGTAGAATAAACCTTGCATGACTGCATCATTAAGCTTTTTCAAATCAACACATATTTGAACACAGCCACTCGTTTTTGTAACTGGGGATCATTGGCTCACACCATTCAGTTGATTCAGTTACACTTCAGTCACACCATGTTCTTGCATTCTTTTGAGTTCTCTCTAGTTTAAGCAGCATTGGAAGCAACATTTCCTTGGGCATGGTCAACGCATACGGTACAGCATTTGGCTTTTTATTTTATTTTACTGATTTACAGTTAAGCAGGCCAGTTTTGCCAAACACATCCTCACTGACTTTGTTTACTTGTCAGTCAGTCCCATCTTGAATGCCACAGCTCTGCTACGGTGATTATTTATAAAAGCAGAACCAGACCATCCAACACAGAAACCCAAAGCTCATATTTGTGCCCCTTCCACTCAGGCATGGCTAGAAATCTACCAATGTGCTTGTGTTTGGCAGCAGATCTACATTTTTCCATCTCTGCTGCATGGAACTGTGGACTCATTAAGATATTTCTATATGTAGTGATATCACATTAACATCCACCCCCATACTACTCTTGAAACTCTCTGGAGTTCTGTGAATAGGGACTTGTACTTACACATCTGATTCAATATTAGTTATATTAGTTACTGAACCCCAAAAAAGTGCTTACTGAACAATAGTTTTAGTTTTATTTCCTGAATCAATGTCTTACTTAATGTAGTCTTAGACATGACAGCAAAATGATCCAGTCTTTTACACATCTTGCACCTTTTGCCACATGCTGCATATTGTTCTGACTTATCATGATAATGGTTACATCTCGGATATTTGTCAAGCTTGCATTCACTCTGCTTCTCATGCACTTGCTTCTACTGGTCACTATCATATTTTGTTTCTATTAACTTGTCATTTCCATTGTGTTTTACCTCACACATTATCTGATTTGCCATATTTATGTTACATTTTGTTTCTTTACTAGTTCAGCCTGTCTGGCAATTTGTATTGCTTCTTCTAAGGTTAAATACAATTCTAATTGTAACTTTTGAAACAATTCAGTATTAACAAACCAATTACAATTCTTTCTCTAATCTGTTCATCTTTTATTTCATTATTCCTACAATTTTCAGCCAGATACTGCAAGCGCCTTACTAAAGCTTCAGCGCATTCACATTTAGCTTGTACATATCTGTGGAAGCATGTCCTTTCATGTGTAATATCTCTTGTTCACATGAAATGCTCATTGAGCTTGCTAAGTACTGACACATCTAACACTCTAACTGCATGGTGCGCCTTGATTACACTCCAAAATCAGAAAAAGTATAAACTTTTTAGGCACTTCCCTAACACAAGACCCAATCTTAACACTGCTAAGAATACCCAAAGGGCTGTTAAGATTGGGTTTCCCAATGGGGACTACCAGTGAACAGTGCCAACTGAAAAAGATTACCCCCTCCCTGGAACAGACTTCTTATTTATGGGAAACAGAGCTCTTCTCTAAGCCTATTCAAATGCAAGTTGAACCATTGGATGGGAAATCTCAAACTCACCCTTGGCTTGCCTTCTGTGGCCTTTATGGACAGGAGCAGTTTGTAGATGCCCTAAGGCACATGCATATACCACAGCCATTTTAGCCTATGGGCATTGATAATTGGGAAAACTGGGTATGAATGGCTAGGCTTCAAAAGGTTCTATGGCCACTAGCCTAGTAATGTACAGTTGTGTAAAACCATACAATAACAGTAGATGTCCTTCTTTTTAGTGTTACATATTCTTCACCTTAGGGATCTCCTGCTAAGGATAGCCCAATATCCGGCCAGTATACCAAAGCCTTTAGATCTTATTTGCACTCCCTGCACAGGAAATAGGGCATAAAGGTGAAGTATAGATACACTCACCCAGAACTGAATTGCCACAGAAGAGAAAAGTCTCCATAGGACAAAAAGTGGCTACACACAACCAAAGGGAGAAAATGCAGATGGAAAAGGGGAACCCTCATCCCGAAGGACAGCCAAATCAAAATCCAAAAGAAAAATGGGGGATGGAGGAAGGGACCAAATACTGCAACAGTTAAGAGAAGGACATCTACTGTTATGGTAAGATTTTACATAACTGTACTATGTCCTTCTATATCACTGTTGCAGTTTTCTTCACCTTAGGGAGACTACAAAAGCTCAAGAAAAGGAGTGGGAGGTGGAAGGCTGGGAACAGCCCTCAGCAAACCCATGCAGGATGGCCCTAGCAAACCCTGCTCTGGCCCTATAAATCATATCCAATTTATAATGCTTAGTAAAAGTATGCACTGAAGATCAAATAGCAGCTTCAAGGATGGAACTGGTGTCCAAACCCTTGAAGAAAGCACAAGAAGAGGCAACAGCCCTAGCAAAATGAGCTCTAACTGAAGTAAATAGACATTTGCCATGAAAAGAATAACAAAAGGAAATGGCCTTAGCTATCCATGAGTAAACGGTTTACTTAGAAACAGCCAAATCCAAAGTCCTGAGAGAAAGGAAAAAAAAAGCTGGTTAGACGTACAAATGGTCTTAGTTTTATCCAAATAATACCTGATCTGTCTGTGCTGCCCAATGTGTGCAATACCCTTTCACCAGTAGCCTGATGATAAGGAAAAAGGAGGGAAGTTGTACTTCCTAATTTAAGGACAATTGTTAACAACTCTGAGCATAAAAGAAGATTTAGTACAAAGAGACACCCTGTCTCTGTCAAAAGGCAAAAAAAGGAATGGCCATAAGGGCCTGAAGCTCAGAAACCCTCCTAGCAGAAGTAAGAGCAAGTAACAAGACAGTCTTCAAGGTACAGTGCTACAGATAAGCTGAAACTGCAGGTTCTAAAGGAGCCTAGGTCAGTTTTTCCAAAACAAAGTTAAGGTCCCAAGGAAGAGGAATAAGCTTCCTTGAGGGCCTAAGATGCAGGACACCTTTAAGAAACCATCTAACCTCAAAATGAGAAGCCAAAGGAGGACCCAAGGGTAGACAGGCAGAAATAGCTGGCAAATGGGCCTTTACAGAAGAATAGACCAAGCCAGACTGGGGCAACTCACACAAATAGGAGAGAACCAGAGGGACCCCTACTGAAAAGAGGTCCTGGCTATGAGCATGGCATGATATAGAAAATCTTTTCCATTTGGGCATATAAGCCTTTCTGGTTGCAAGTTTTCTTGCCTCCTGTAAAACCCTGAGCACATCCTCAGAAAAGAGGTGCCTAAAAGGGATTAAAACGCTATTGCCCACAGTGACAGTTAAACAGTGGACAAGTGAGGATGGATGAGTGACCCCTTGTCCTGTGTGAGGAGGTCCAAATCTTTCAGATAACTTGTGAATGGCCCTGGGAGTCACTGGGAAGATTTTCAGGAGTCCAGATGAATCTTCTGCAGGACTCTTGGAAGTAGAGGAAGAGGAGGGAAAGCACAGAGAAACATCCCCTTCCAATGAAAAGAAAGGGTGTCCATCTTCCATACCAGATGGCATGGCACTCTGGAACAGAAAAGAGGGAGCTACCTGTTCAGCAGGATGGCAAAACGATCTACCTGAGGAATGCCCCATAGATGAACTATGTCAAGAAACACATCTCTGTAAAGCATCCATTTGAGAGCCTATGTTTTGGACCTTCTCAAAGAGTATGCCACTAGATTGTGCTCTGAAGGAACATACACTGCCTGAAGAGTTAGCTGAGAACTGATAGCCAGATCCCAGGCCTGAAGAGCCAACCTGCAAAGAATATAAGACTTTGTGCACCCTTGTTTGTTGCCATACCACATCACTGTGGCATTGTCTGTGTAAACCTTCAGTTGGCTTGAAAAGAACATGGGTGAAAAAGCCTGAAGGGCCAGAATCAGAGCTCTTATCTCTTTGATGTTGATATGGTCTGACTTCTGATGAGGAAGTCAGAGATCTTGAACTTCCAGGTGACCACAGGAAGCCTCCCACCCCATTTCTGAGGCAGCAGTGAACAGTTCTTGAGAAGGAACCAAAAGATGAAAGGGCAGGCCTAGGTTGAGGGTAAGTTGCTGAATCCAGCACTTAGATTCCCACTTAAGACAAGGAAGGAGAGGCACTCTGAAATCTAGAGGGTGATTATGCTGAAGCCAAACTGACATGAGGTAGCACTGAAGCTTCTGCATATGCAGTCTGTCAAGAGACAGCATTGGAATAGAAGAGGCCATGAATCCTAGGGCCCAAAGAAACTCTCTGGCTGGAATGGCAGGCAGATGAAGAAGAGACTGAAAGAAAGCTGTTAAGTACAACACCTTTGGAGGTGGAAGAGAGGCCAACATTGGCACTGTCTGAATCCTGAAGCCCAGATATAAATGATCCAGACAGGGAGTCAGGACAGACTTTTGGAAGTTGATAGTGAACCCTGACTTTGAAGGACAGATATGGGCAACTCCAGAGCCTGTAACAGGTAACCAGGAGAAGGTTGTCTAAATAAGAAAAATCTGAATGCCTTGGAGCCTACAAAAAGCAATTAGAGGAGCTAGATATTTTGTGAATACCCTTGGGGCAGTAGAGCGGCCAAAGGGAAAAGCAGAGAACTGAAAATGAGAGGAAGAAATAGAGAAATGTAAAAACTTCCTGAAAAGAAGGTGACTAGGAATATAAAGGTAAACATCCTTCAGATCCAAGGACACCAGAAAAGCTTGGTGCAGCAATAGAGGGAATAGGGTTTGAAGAGAAAGCATCCAAAAAGAAGGACCCTTGAGAAAGGTGTTGAGCAAGGAGAGATGCAGAAAAGGCCTCCAAGACACCTCCTTTAGAGGAACTAGGAACATTCTGAAGTAAAAAAAAAACTTTCCTACTTGGGAAAGAGCGACAGGTTGAATAGTGCCCTGGTCCACCAGGGATGCAAGAAACTCTGAGAAATGAGGAAGCTGCTCTTGAGGAGGTTGAGGAATCCCTGAAAAAGGAGGGAGAGACTTCCACGCCACGAAGTAACCCTGATGGATGATGGGGAGAACCCAAAAACCTAAGGTGATGAATTGCCAGTTTGGAAGACAAGTGGTGAGAAAGGAACAAGGGAACCTGGTCGAGGGTTAGAAGGGCAAAATATCAAAAAGAAGCAGGCTTGTCAGATAAAAGAGGCTTCTGGTCCACAGCAGCTTAAAGAAGACTTAGCAGGAAGACCTTGCCTACCACCCTTCCTGCCTTCAGTGGCCTAAAGAGGCTTCCTGCGAATAAAAGGAGACCTAGTAGGATAGTTCAAAGAACAACAGCCACAGATGAAAAGTAAAACAGCAAATACCTTTAATACCTCTAGCATCTCAGCAAAGCTGCCTTCAAGGAATAAAATACAAGATGCAAACCAACAAAATTTATAGTCAAATACATTAAAATATTTCACACATAAAACAATTAATCAATCAATCAATTAATTAGTGAGCAAGATATTTCCAGTTACATTCATAATTCTGACTTCCTGGTGTTAAGGTCCCATATTTTAAAATATACACAGCATCTTTATATAGGGTCTATATTAGAACACCGAACATTCAACATTTTGATTGTTCTAATATCGACCCGTTTTCAGCGAATGCTGAAAATATCGAAGAAACAGAAAACCAAATTTTTTCCTAGGGAAAGACTTCAGTTGTCCGTTTCTGTTGCTTCGGTATTTTCAGCGGTGTGGTGGAAAGTTACAGGTCGGGTTCAGGTAAGTGTGCAATTGTGTGGACGTGAGGGTTAGGGCAGGTTAGGTGAGTTAGGGTTAGGGCATGGGTCAGGAAAGTGTGTGATTGTGTGGACATGAGGGTTAGGGCGGGGTAGGTGAGTTAGGGTTAGGGCGCAGGTGAGGTGACTGTGCGATAGTGACGGACCTTAGGGTTAGGGTTTGGGTTAAGGTAAGTGGATAGCTAGTGGTGTATGTATAGTTTAGTGTAGGGTTAGGTGTAACAGTTTAGGTGTATGTGTGTGGATTGCTGTTTGTTTGGTGTGCTTGTGTTGTGTGTATGTGTTTTGGAACAGCAAATTTTAAAATATAAATAATTCCTTCAGTGTTACAAGAAAAATTCTGAGTAAGACTGAAACTAATGCCATTAATTTTAGAAAAAAATATTAATTATTTGCCTACACACAGAGCACTTCCCACACTGAAAAGTTCCCTTTTTTATAAGGGATTACTATTAGGTGGCATAACAAATTTACTATGCACCAGCATGTCTGCTAAACTATGTCCCTTCTTAAAGGAGACATAAGGAGTAGTACAGATAATTTGAGATAACTTTATATCTTTTAAAAGCATCAGCCAGTAATATCTCAATAGTTTAATAATTTGCTCACTGAGAACATTATCTGGTGTAGTGGTGCAGCGGTAGAGTTGTCGCCTCACAGCAAGAGGTTCTCCAGTTTGATTCTTGGTTGGGGTGCCTTCTGTGCAGAGTGTGCATGTCCTCTCTGTGTTCAGTCTTCTATGAATAGAAGTAACAATTTGACCAGCATCCAGCTCTATTAAATTAAGGTCCAAAAAGGTTACCTGTTTACCTAATTGAAAGCCATCAAATTTAAAATTAAATCTATTACTTTGCAGGCCTTTTACAAAATCATAAACCAAATTCTTACCCCCTTACAAATAAAAAAAATAAAAATTAAATCATCAACATACCGATAATAACCCACTACATATTTCCCTGAAAAAACTAGAATGATATACATACTCCAGTTCAAACATGGTCATAGTTAAATTTGCATACATGGGGGCAAAAGGTGCCCCCATGACCGTCACCTGAATTTGTTGAAATATTTCATCATTAAAAATTTAAAAAATTATTCTTATGGCAAAACTTAACAATTTCTATAATATAATGTGAAAGAGGGCTGTGACCTAAAAATAATATAGAGATTGAATCCCATGAATATGTTGGATATTATTATACAAGCTCTTAACCTCCCACGTTACCCAATACATATTCTCATTCCATTCAAAACCTGAAATTTTATCTAAGAAATCCTGTGCATCTCTGATATAAGAAGGAATTTTCTTAACAAAAGAAAAAAAAGATGTTCATGAGGAACAGCCCAATGTTATGAAGAAAAGCTCTATAAGCAGAAACTATGGGACGTCCTACTAAATTATCCAAACCCTTATAGATTTTTGCTACACAGTAAAATGTTGCTAAACCACAACCATATATGACAAACCTTTTATTAATATCAGTCTTATCAAAATATCCTAATCTGAGATCTTTGTTCGATAGAAATTGATATTGATCAAATGCATCACTGTAACATAACATTGATCTCTCATATATCAAAGTATCATTCAGATGATCATAGATTTTAACATATTGTTTATAATTCATAACTACAATTTTATTCCCTTTATCAGAAGGTTTTATGACCATTTCACAATTATTGCATGTTTTCTTAAGAACTAGCCACTGCTCTTTCATCAGATTATATTTAATATCTTGTTTAGCTATTACAAAACTAATTTATAGTTCTTCTACTGAATAATTAAGAGTTGTTGAAAATTATTGTATACGTTAATTTGTGAAAGGGGGTATGTACATATTTTTATACCCCACCCCTGAAGTGTCTAAGTGGCAATATGCATTAAGCTGTGCATCATTCCCTCTGCCTCATTAGACACACATGAAAAAAGCTACCTTCAGAACTAATTTCTCTGTGTTCACCATTATCAATACATTGCTGCTTTTCACAAAAATATATATATATATATATATATATATATATATATAAATATATATATATATATATATATATGATGTCATTTCTGTACAAGACAGAAAATTTCACACTTAAGTTCATGTAGGCAAGGTAATACCATAGGTACATACTTAAGCCCTTAGTTCAAAACCAAAAGTAATGTATCAGACAAAGCATAACCAGAGATATTTAAAACCAAAGAAGAAGCGTTAGAGTCAGGAATACGATCATTATATACACCATTATTGCCATCTACCTCTTTTGAAATGTTGTTTAGATTGTCCTTCAAATTATAGTTTTGTCCTTGTCCATTCCTACCCCTCTTTTTGTCTTTAGAAGATTGATCTGCTCAGTTAGCTGCCCTCCAAAATCTTTTTTCATGTGCAGACAGCTCCTGAGCTGGTGGCAAAGGAGGATATGCACCTTTGTCACTATCACAGTCTGTTACTGTCTCAGTGCCATCTGAAGAAGCAAATGAGATGATCAAAGGTATTTTATTACCTCAGTTTGAACGTGATGGCATAGATTGCCCACAGGATTTGAATTTCCACAGGAACATAGTATTATTATTACAGTGCACCGGGAAACCAGCAGTACAGACAGTTCCTTTTAATATACACAAGAGAAAACATGTAGTCCAACCACAGAGCAGGCAAAGGACATGTAAAGTTCCAGTGAGAGGCACCAGTCACATTTAGTGCAAAACATTAAATCCAATAAAGAAATATCAGGGCTGAATAAGAGTCAAAAGATGTAATGGTTGCTTAAGGTTCATAGTTGCCCTCTCACCACGGCTTTTAGTAATTAAGGAGTTTCAAAGTTGGATGAAAATGCAGGTTATCCCTTTTACAAGTATGTAAATGCTTCACTGGGGTTAGCAAAGCACACAAGCTTATCTGTTTAGAAGTGCAAGCACCTGCCAAAATCAAAGTACGCTGCACTAGTCAAAAGATACTGAAAAATATTAAATCCAGTGAAGAAGAGCTCAGGATGAAAGACAGCCTCAACAATAAACAGCAGACGCTTATGCAAAAAGAAAAAAACTGCAGTGAAAGAGCTGAGCAGGATGCAGAAAACACCTTAAAAGGTGCATATAAATGTAATTTTGGAGGGATTGAAACACTAAAGGTGGAGGAGTGGCCATATTCACCAACGATATTCACACGACCAGGTTAGTTGCCCAACACAATGCGTCTGAAATTCTCCAGGTGCAACTAACACTAGTTAAGACTACAATCCAAATTGTAGCTTGCTACAGATCCCCCACCTTGCCCCAAGATTCTCACTACACCTTTCTAATTATACTGGAAAATATTAATATGCAACCAAACACCCTAATACTGGGTGATTTCAACTACCTTGCCATTAACTAGGAAAACTACTCATGCACCGACACCTTTGCCCAGCGGTTCTTGGAATTCATAAATTCCAATGCCCTGGATCAACTAATCCATAGTCCCACCAAAGGCTCCAATATCATAGACCTGGTCATTACCAACATGGGAAATCGATGCTCCACACCTATGGTCACCCCCTTGTTGGTCAGATCAGACCATGAGGTGATCACCCTTAACATCCACATCCCACCCCCACCCTCCAGTAAGGAAACCTCCATAAAAAACTTCTCCAAGGCCAACTTCATGCTACTCAAGTCAGAAGTTACAAACTTCATGACACCCATGCAGACGGGAACTGAAAGTTCGACTGCTGAGTCTTACACTAAGGCACTGTACGAGCACATCCACTCATACATGAATCGTGCCATCCCAAATAGAACCAAGATGCTCTCCTCCAAAAAAAGGAAGCCCATCTGGTGGTCCCCTGCCATAAACAAACTTTACAACAAAAGCAAAAAAACTGTTGCAGAAAAGAGGAAAATCCCAGGATGCAAAAAAACTCCCTTACCAGCCTCAGTAAGAAGCTGCGATCCCTCATAAAATCCTCCAAAGCTAGTTACGAAAATAAAATTGCCAAAGATTCCAAAGACAACCACAAGGCATTCTATAACTATGTCAAGAATCTAAATGGCAATGCTCAGATCTGCTCTGAGCTACAACAGAATGGCATTAAATATACTGATCCCAAGGATATTGCCAATATCCTGGCAGATCGATTCAGTGCCAACTTCACCCCCCTCACCCCCTAAATGGCCCATCTCAATACTGGAAGATTGCCAAATTCCGGTAATAACGGCCACACAGGTAAAAAACGCACTCTCCAAAGCTAAGAATACAGCATCCATGGGACCAGATGACATCCCGGGCTGTGTACTACATGAACTACAAAATGAACTGGCACCTCACCTAAGTGTCATGTTTAATCATAGCCTCACCTCAGGTTTCATGCCCACTGAGTGGCGCACAGCTACAGTTATCCCACTCCACAAGGGGGGATTCACCTTGGATCCCAGGAACTACCGCCACATCAGTCTGACGAGCCTGATCTGCAAGGCCATGAAACGTATTATCATGGAACTTATAAACAAAGACATTGGCAACCTTAAAACACCAGACCCCACCCAGTTTGGGTTTGTGAAGGGCTGATCTTGTCTCCTGAACCTTACTGACTTCTTTGAATCAGTCTCCAGAGTTGTGGATGAGGGTAAGGCAGTCCACACAGCCTATCTGGACCTCACCAAGGCCTTTGACACCATCCACCACTCTGGAATCATAGATAAACTTACTAAGCTAGGCATTAATCCCTACGTCATTCGATGGGTTGCCAACTGACTTACTGACAGAACCCACACTGTAAAAGTAGCTGACTCCAAATCCAGCTCCAGACAAGTGACAAGTGGAGTACCTCAGGGTTCAGTCCTGGGACCTCTGTTGTTTGGCATCTACTTCTCTGAAGTACAGACCAACACTAACGGACTCTGGCTAACAAAGTTCACAGATGTCTGCAAACTGGGAGCCATTATTGAATCCCCAAATGATGTGGATACTCTACAAAAGGGCCTTACAGAAACAGATGCTTGGTGCCAGAACCATGGGCTCAAGCTCAATACCAAGAAATGTATAGTTATCCCCCTTGGGAAAAAAACATGTACCCATGAATTACCACATAGGTGGCAGTACACTAAACACCGAAAGTGTGATAAGAGACCTAGGGACACAGGTGGACAGTGGTCTAACCTTTGATAACCACATTGCCATAACAGTCAGGAAATCCTTCTGTGTGGCACACCTCATCACTAAGGGCTTTACATCCAGAAAAAAGGAGGTCATTGTCCCACTTTACTCATCCCTCATAAGACCCATTATAGAATACAACGCCCCATTTGGTATGTACCTCTCAAGACATCTGCAACAACTGGAAAGGCCGCAGAAATACCTCACTAAAAGAATCACAGGCCTAAAGCAGATGCCCTATGCTGACCGTCTTAAAAAACTCCAGCTATACAATGTTGCATATCGTCTACTCCATGGCGATCTCTGCTTAACATATAAGGCCATGTCAAACCCAGAGCTATTGGACATGCTACACTTAAAGAAATCCCAATCCCTTAGAGCCACATGCTCCAGGGATCTAAATCTTGTCATCACAATAAACAAAACATGCTGGAGGGATAGGTTCCTGACCCAGAGACTCCCCAGACTCTGGAATAGACTGCCCATACATGTCAAGCAGAGCGCCTCTTTGGCCCTCTTCAAAAGGAACCTTGATGATTGGATGGGAGAAAGGAAATTCACCCCGGGAATCACGTCAGTCGCCCTGCTAGACAGGGGTCCAGGGAAGTAAATAGTGTGGAAAGAAATAGCCAGGGAATTGTTATGGCTAGGCTTGTATAGGCCCTAGGGCCGATAGCCTAGTACCAACCTATGAACCTATGATTATTTCATCGGATGAAGTTTGCTTGACGAAAACGTAAAAAGAAATACTATTACAATGTTATTATCCTGTGCCTGTTCTCTGGTTAGACTGCATGTTTTCTCGTGTATATATTAAAAGGAACTGTCTGTACTGCTGGTTTCCTGGTGCTTTGTTTTTGCTTATTGGTTTTGGGTTGGCACTGAGACCATTTTCTTGTTTATTATTATTACAGTCCCAAAGATCTCTTTTTAGGTTTTCTTTTTTTCTTTCAATTAAGTTCTGCTCACAGGACTCCAGTTTGCTATTGATATCATAAAGTAATGACTCAAGATGTTTTTAAAAGATATAAAGTTATCTCAAATTATCTGTACTACTCCTTATGTCTCCTTTAAGAAGGGACGTAGTTTAGCTGACATGCTGGTGCATAGTCAATTTGTTATGCCAGCTAATAGTATTCTGAGTCAAATACCTTATAAAAGGGAACTTTTCGGTGTGGGAAGTGCTCTGTGTGTAGACAAATAGTTAATAATTTTTCTAAAATTAATGGCATTAGTTTCAGTACTACTCAGATTTTTTCTTCTAATACTGAAGGAATTATTTATATTTTAAAATGTCCCTGTGATTTGTTTTATATAGGGAAAGTCAGCGGCCCTTTAAAGTTAGATTACAAGAGCATATCAGGGACATGAGAAATGCACATTGTGAGAGCTCTTTGGCTATACATTTTAAACTTTATCACCAAAGTAATACTGCTTTATTAAAGGGATGTATTTTAGAACATGTGTTAAATACAGATGATTTGGTTTCCCTTAAAGATAGGCTTCTGTATAAAGACGCTGTATATATTTTAAAATATGGGACCTTAACACCAGGAGGTCTGAATAATGAATGTAACTGGAAATATCTTGTTCACTAATTAATTGATTGATTGATTGATTGATTGATTGATTGTTTTATGTGTGAGATGTTTTAATGTATTTGACTATAAATTTTGTTGGTTTGCATGTTGTATTTTACTCCTTGAAGGCAGTTTTGCCGATGCACTAGAGGTATTAAAAGTATTTGCTGTTTTATTTTTCATCAGTGGCTATTGTTCTTTGGAATACCTTTTGGTCTGTGGTTTTGCTAGTAGGATAGTTCATCTGGAACTTAGGGAGAGGGGGCACAAAAATATGCTTAAGGTCCTGCAAAGCTTTACCTTTTTCTTGAAGAGACTTGAACATAGCAGCAGCAGCAGCAGTCCCAAAAATTATTTTAATTATCTGAAAGAGCATCCAGCAACTTGGCCTTAATGTCTTCAGGTAATGACTGCAGACAATGCCAAGAATAATGCCTCATGAGAGACCCAAAGGCAGCATCTCTGGAAGAGGCATCAGCAGCATCATAGCTGCACTTGACAGAGTGGCAAGCCACCTGAGAAGGAGAACCCAAAACAGATAGAGCAGAAGATCTTCCTTCAGAATTAAGGTGGTCAATAATAACCTTATAAGCCTGTGCAATCAAGGCCAGAGCATACCTGGCCATGTGGGTCTGGTAATTGATGGCTCTAAAGGCCAAAGTGGAAGCAGTACAGACCTTCTTTCCAATTCTCTCCTTGGCCCCACTATCCTTATCCAAAGGCAGAAGCTTGGAAGAGGACAAAAGCTTAAAAGGCTTGTCAGAGGAGACTGACACCACAGCAGGATCAGCAGAAGGACAGTTAAACAGGAATTGCAATCCTCAGGAACCTTACAGAACCTGGCATGTTTCTTTGGAGCAGGGGGCTGAGGATCAGGAGTCTTAGAGGCCGCTATAAAGAAATTTAACAAAGCAGCCAACACAGGAGGTATTGCAGAAGGTTTAGAAGTGTCCACCTGAAGTAGCTCATAATAACTATTCTGGATATCAGACAGCTGAGAAGAATCCCACTTAAAGTATTCCACCATTTTGGCTGCTGTGTTCCCTAGAGACAACTCCTCCAAAGGAGAGTCATGATTAATGGACTCTTCTTCATCAGAGCCATAAGCCAAAGGAGATGGCATCTGGGAAAAGTAAGACAAGTACCCTTCATCAGACTCCAGATCCATAGACCTTTTGGAAGTAGTTGAAGTCCAAGGGAGAGTAGGCACAAAAACCCCATGGGGAGGTTTTGGGGCCAAAAAAGACACTAAAAAGGCCCTGAGTAAACTTCTGCCATTCCCTTTAAGGGTCCTTAGGGTATACAGAAGAATGTTTACTCATCTGCTTTTTCTTGTAGGGATATCAGCCCTAACAAACACCAGAGGCTCTGAACCCTGATGGAATTCAGTAAGAGTATCCAGAACCTCTTCCCTGACCAGAATCTGCAGAATCCCTCTAGGGCCCATTTGAGATAATCCACCACGGCTCCCCCTTGACATCTGGAGCAGACTCCTGCAAAGCCTCAGAGGACATGTGAAAGGAAGTATCCATGCCAGCCTCCAATGGGGTTGCAGCAAAGGAATCTGAAGCTGACACCAGATGGCCTACAGAGCAATCACCCACTTCTAGAGAGACACCCAGTGAGGCTGGACAGCCAAAGAATCTGGATGAGATTTCTTGGCCTTCTTCTTGCTTGATGGAAGTACCTTGGGGTTAACCAATTCTGCCATGCTACGCTGGGCTAACAGTTTAAGCTTCTGGTTCTCAAGATAGATTTCCCGAGAAGACAACCGGCTTCTATGAGTCTTAGGCACAAATGCCCTAAAAATACTACAGGAGGTATGGTTGTGGGAAGCACCTAAACAAAAAAGACACTGCTTGTGATGATCCTTATGCAGAATATGCCTCCTACACTGACATGTTCCCTTCTTGGATGACATGAACTCCAGGAAAACAAGGCCAATAGTAAAAAGAAAAAATACTCCAATGGGGCACTTATCTGATGGCTAGGTATTCAGCACAGCAAAGGGCATTCAGACTGAAGAGTGATGATGGCGTTCTGAGTGGTGGCAAAGAAGTTCTAGTTAACTGCTTCTGTACATCACCTTTATGCCCTACATCCTGTGCTGGGAGCATACATGTGACATATGGTGCATACAATATCTAAAGGCTTTGGTGTACTGGCTGGATGTTGGGCTATCCTTGGGAGGAGATCCCTAAGGTGAAGAATATTGCAACAATATAGAAGGACATCCTCCTATGATCCCATAAGAACAGTGGTAGAAGGTAAAGCAGCTTTTAAAAGTTGATATAATGTCACTCTGCCACACTTACAAATAGGAAGTGTGGCATGACAGTGTCTAACGGTTTTAAAACTGTTTTTTCTTCTACTACAGGAACACTTTTTTCTGCTGGCTGTAAGTCTCAGCTGTCCCTAATTATGCACAACTTCCTAGTTTTTGCCTCATATCTTTGCCTCGTCCTTCATAAAGTTTTTGAGTTTCTGGTAAATCACTGAGGATTATAGTCATCACTAATGCCTGACTAACACATACTTCCTATTATTCAGAAAATGCATATTAATGTACATGTTCTTCTATTAACCTTTTAAGTGAATTACAGCAATATTTAAAAATCTGTCCTTGATTTTGATCCTTTGTTCCCCCATTATCTTTGGATTTATCCAGAACTCTGAAGTAAAGACATTAAGAAGTATGCTGATGTCTGTTTAACAAAGCTCTCTAATGCTTTACTGGCTTTCAAAGCTGGTAAAACATTTTATGCTCCTAAACTCTCTCTTTTTTACTCTTATGTAACTGGTAGTACACAAAGTAGATAAAGCACCATTCACTACAATGAATCATGATTAGGTCTCTGATTATATCCCACTATTATGTGTTCTTGACAAGGATGTGAATATTCACTCCTCAATTTTGCCCTAGAGCTGAATTTTGTGTCTTCTATACCTTGAACAGATAGTAAGCTGGTTATGATCTTAGGCCTGGTCATACTTCTTTATATTACTTCCACTTCTTTTTCCATGGCATAAAACAAAGTATTTACCTACATTTCTAATGTCTGTGTCTAACCTGGCTGCTCTTCTAAACTATATACGTTTCAGACAATGGTTTTACATAGTCAAATGGCATTGGTGGGTTAAACTTCATCATAATCAATGAAAATTCAGTTTTCTAGGACTAAATCAGTGGAAATCACTAAAAGTATAACTTTGTAAGGTAGAACTATCGATTTTTGGTAAAAGAAGCTTACTTTCAGATCAGTAGACATGACCTGACTCATTGGTGCAGTTTCTCTGAAAAGAATGGCATTTTTGGTTTATTTTGTGAAAAAAATCCTGGCTTTGACACTGCATCACAGTGCACACCTTTGGTTACCCAGTCATAATTTATTTATTTATCCTTTGGTGACCAGATTAGTCCTACTAGGCTAATAGACTCTTTTTAGGACAGGCCTGAAGTGGTATTTATACTACTAGGGGAAATTTGGCCAGGGCATTAGGGAACTTCCCCTATTCTTTTCAATAGGTCCTATGGGATCTTTTACATCCATCTAAGCTACCACCAATTGAAGCAGACACACTCTCAGGAATTCAGTACCCCCTTATACTGCACTGTAGTGTTAGCAATCAATCTAACTGGTGTAGTTCATAGGTTCATAGGTGTGTACTAGGCTAATGGCCCTGAAGTCTTTACAAGCCTAGCCATACAATTACCCTGGCATCATGCCACCTGACCTTAGTTCCCAGTGCCTCTGTTGAGTAGAGCCAATGGAGTGGTCCCCGGGGTGATTTTTCTATTTCCCATCCACTCATCAAGTTTCTCTTGAAGAGGTCCAGTGAGCTGCTCTGCTTGACATGTATGGGAAGTCTATTCCAGAGCATGGGCAGTCTCTGGGTTATGAACCTGTCCCTCCAGCACATTCTGTTGATTGTGGTAATGAGGCTGAGATCTCTGGAAAATGTGGTATGGAGGAATTGGGATTTCTTTAGATGTAGCATTTCTAACAGAGCTGGGTCAGACATGGCTTTGTAAGTCAAGCAGAGATTGCCTCTAAGGTGGTGGTATGAGACAGAGAATAGTTGGAGTTCATTTAGTCTGTCCATATAGGACAAGTGTTTAGGCCAAGGATGCTTTTTGTGAGGTACTTTTGTGGCCTCTCCAGTTGTTGCAGGTGTCTAGAGAGGTACATGCCAAATGGGGCATTGTACTCGATGATTAGCCTAATGAGGGAAGAGTAGAGGGAGACAATGACCTCTTTCTTCCTGGATACAAAACCCATAGCAATGAGATGTGCCACATAGAAGGACTTTCTGACCACAGTGGCAATGTGGTGGTCAAAAGAGAGGTTGCTGTCAACCTGTGTTCCCAGATCTCTTATAATGCCTTCTGTGTTCAGTGGACTACCATTGATGTGGTAATTCATGGGAACTGGGTTTTTCCCAAAGGGGATGATGACACATTTTTTGGCATTGAGCTTAAGGCCATGGTTCTAACACCAGTCGTTGGTCTCAGTGAGGCCTTTCTGTAGGATGTCAACATCACTTGGGGAGTTAGTAATGGCTCCCAACTTGCAATCGTCTGTGAACTTTGTCAGCCAGTGTCCCTTCATGTTGGCCCTGGACTTCTGAGAAGTAGATAGCAAACATGAGTGAACCCACGACCGATCCCTGTGGGACTCCACTCGTGACTGGTCGGCGGTTTGACCTGGAGTCAGCTACTTTCACACTGTGGGTTCTATCTGTGAGCCAGTTTGCAACCCACCTAGTGATATAGGGGTTGATGCCTAGCTTAGTGAGTTTTTCTATGATTCCTGAGTGGGGAATGGTATCAAAGGCCTTGGCCAGATCAAGGTAGACTGTATGAACCACCTTGCCTTCATCCACAGCTCTGGTGACTGACTCAAAGAAGTCGACCGAGTTGAGCACGTATGATCTACCCTTCACAAAACCAAACTGTGTGAGATCCAGAGTTTGGAGATTCCCTATATCCTTGTTTATTAGGTCCATGATGATGCATTCTATAGCTTTGCATATCAGACTTGTCAGGCTAATGGGGCTATAGTTTCCAGGGGCTGTAGTCACTCCTCCTTTGTGGAGAGGGATGACTGTAGCAGTATACCATTCGGTAGGGACAAAGCCTGAGGTGAGGCTGTGATTGAACAGGGCACACAGGTAAGGTGCCAGTTCACTCTGTAGTTCATGTAGAACACAGCCAGGGATATTGTCAGGTCCCATGGAAGCAGTATTCTTGGCCTTGGACAGTGCTGTTTTAACCTATGCAGCAGTAATACTGGGTGCCTGGCAATCTACTGGTATTATGATTGGTCCTTGGTGGGGGAAGGGGTAACGTTGGCACTGAATCTGTCAGCCAGTATATTGGCAATATCTGTTGGCTCGATATAGAAGGTACCATTGTGCAGTAGCTCAGAGCAAATCTGGGTATTGCCGTGGAGATTCTTTACAAAACTATAGAAGGCCTTGTAGTTGTCTTTACTATCTGCTGCAATTCTGTTTTCATAGCTAGCCTTAAAGAATTTGATGAGGGATCTCAACTTTTTGTTGAGGCTGATAAGGGAGTTTTTCCAGTCTTGGGACTTAACCTTATTCAGCATCAGTTTCCTCCTTCTGTCGTAGAGCTTGTTTATGGCAGGGGACCAACAATTGGCTTCCTTTTTTTTTGGTGGAGGGCGTCTTGGTTAATTTGGGTATGGCAAGATCCGTGCATTTGTGTATGTGTTCATACAGTGCATTGGTGTATGTTTCGGCAGTCATGCAACTATTCTCCATTTGCATGGGTGGCATGAAGTTAGCCAACTCTGTTTTTAGGAGCCCAAAGTTAGCTTTGGAGAAATTTTTCATGGTGGTTACCTTTGCTGGGGGGGGGAGGTATGAGGATTTCCAAGGTGATTAGTTTGTGGTCAGATCTAACCAGGGAGGAGTTGACTACTGGTGTAGAGCAACTGTCGCCCATGTTAGTAATGACCAGGTTAAGGATATTGCTACCTCTAGTGGGGGTAAGAATGAGCTGGTCCAGGGCATTGGAATTAATGAATTCCAGGAAATGGTGGGCAAGTGTATTGGTACATGAGTAGTTTTCCCAGTTAATGGAGGGGTAGTTGAAGTCGCCCAGTATTAAAATGTTAGGTTGGACCCTAACATTCTCCAGGGTGCTTAGGAATGTGAAGTGTGAGTCTTGGGACATGGTTGGGGACCTATAACAGGCTACGACTTGAATCGCTGTCTTACCCAATGTTAGTTGCACCTGAAGTATCTCTGATGCATTATGTTGGGCTATCAGTGTGGAGGTGTGTGCATCCTTTATGAATATGGAAACACCACCACCTTTGGAGCTTTGGTCCAAGATCTGAGGCCAAAAGGTGCGGAATGAGTTATAGCCTGGTAGTGCAGGGGTGCTTTCTGCTGCGTTGAACCAGGTCTCTGTTATAGCACAAATGTCAGTGTTCTCCATTTTAAGGAGTGCTTCAAGCCTTCTGCCCCAAAGGTGAAAGTGCTACCTGTTGCACCACCAACGTTGTCATGTAGGTAGAGAGTGTTGATAACATCAGGATACATCAGTAATCATAGTAAAACACTTATTTTAATATTGTATAAAATGGCAGCACAGCAAGAGCGATGTTAACGGTTCATTCAGCATGAATGCACTGGTAACTGTCAAACGAGACTCAATGCACAGTGAAATACAGTACTTCTTAAAAAGGCAATGCTATAAATTCATCTTAAAATGGCAATGCTGTTATACATATTCACAGTATATATATATATATATATATATATATATATATATATATATATATATATATATATATTTACAGGCAAATGGCAGATACACATTTCTTAACAGCACAAGGGAAGAACCCATAGCTAAGAATACACTACAGGAAGTAGGTATAGAAAATAAGAAAGAGATGTGGGAATCTCATACTGAAAAAAGGAAAAGGGGAACTTGAACAGATCCTTAAACGTTTCATTGCTACACCAAAGCAAAGAACAAGTCAAAAGCATTATGAAGATTCTAAGGGTAATAAAAGTAAGATGACTACCGAAGAATAGACGGGGGTACTACTAGTACCCTTAGTGGCAGAACTTTTTTCAGTGAGCTACCTTTTACAGGAGTTGAACTAAATGAATGGGGAAATCCTGTATTTGTATTTATAGAAGAAGAAGATGTCATGGCCAACACTTAGAATACTAATAAAAGCAGTACTGACTTGGCTGACATACAGACAAGTCATGCCAATTTCAAGAAGGTCCAGTGGAAAGATAATACACTAAGTAGAGTTAAAGAGAATAGAGCAATAGTAGATGGGGAACCAAAGGAACAGAACAGCCCTACTTTATACCCAAACTTTGAACTAAGAAATAACTTACACTACAAGGTAATCAAAGACAAGGAACAGATACTGAGACAGTTATTATTTCAAAGGCCTTTTAGAAATGTTGTGATGCAAATAGCATACAACCACATTTTGAGTGGTCATTTAGGAATGGATAATTGGAATGGTATTATGAAGGGCATGGAAAAAATTGTGCAGGTTGTTCTGAATGTCAAAGAAAGTGACCCAGTCATGGTTTAAGAGCACTTTGATGTCGCAGAGCCTTTCATATGATTACCTATCAAGGAAATATTATTCAATAGTTCTGTAAAACCAAGTAAGGGGCATCAGTATATCCTTGATTATGCAACAAAAAATCCAGTATCTCTGTGAATAGTTAATGCAAAGTCCAAAGCAAAAGCACTTTTATTTCCCTTATCTATGGTAGGAGTTCCCAAAGAAATCCTTTCTGACCAACGTATCCCATTCATGTCCACAATAATACTAACTTTGTTCATTTTTTTTAAATGAAACAGCTAAGGACATCTATATACCACCCTCCAATAGATGGGCTAGTGAAGTGCTTTAATAAAACTTTAAAGTCCATGTTTTGAAAGAATGTAGAACTGGATGAGGAAAACTGGGACAAGCTGCTTCCATATCTTATCTTTGCTGCAACAGAAGCACCACAAGCCTCAGTTGGTTTCACACCATTTGAACTGCTGTACAGAAGTCAGATTCATGGTGAATCATCAAAAGTAATTTGGTGAATGGAAAGAAAATGAAAACTGTTCGCCAAAACCACCTTCAACGAACAACTCAGCAGTTTTCCTTTTCTGTTTTGTGAACATCTCTCACTGCTTTTGTGATCGCCAAAATGACATTAAATGAGACAATGTGCTCCCATGGAAGTCATCCCAGATGCTGACTAGAAATAGCAAAAGAAACACGGGTGGAGGAATGTGACAGAGTAAGTATTGCACAGACCAACAGGACAATATAAAAACTACAATAAAAGAATATATGGAGAGAAAACACACGAGACACAACAAAGTATACAACAAAAATATTCATCTCAGAAAAATCAAAAGGGGATAAAACACTTGTGTTAGCACCTAGTACCGAAAACAAGTGTCTTGCAAGCAGGCAAGGACCTTTTGAAATTGTATTAAAAATAAGTGGTCAATCATAGGATGAAATAACCAGGAAAAAATTTAAATCAGAACAGATATACCACATAAACATTCTGAAACATTATAAACTGAAGTGTCTGTAATAGCCTGACATATAAGGCCATGTCAAACCCTGATTTGATGAATATGCTTCACCTCAAAAAATCTAGATCCCTCAGAACCACAAGGGCGGGAGACTTAAACCTTGACACGGTTATTAATAGAACATGCTGGAGGGACAGATTCATCACCCAGAGACTCCCTATGCTGTGGAACAAAATCCCGGTACATGTGAGGCAGAGCACCTCGCTGGCCTTGTTCAAGAGGAATCTTGACCAATGGATGGGGGATCATAGATATACCCCAGGGATTACTTCAGTGTCACTGCTTGACAGAGGCACAGCAAAATAATAGGCATAGTTTTATTCAAACTAAAGGGGTGGCGAAAGCCAAATAACTATGGGCTAGGCTTATAAATGCCCTTGGGCAGATAGCCTAGTATGAACCTATGAACCTATGAACCTAAGTGTGTTTGCAGAGGAAGTTAAGGCCCACACTGCATGTCCTTAAGGCAAAATAAATGACATGTTAATGGTCTCAGAAACAAGAAGTAAAGAAATTTGTACTCAGAAATAAAGACAAATTTTCAGAGTTGCTTGGTTTTTATCCAGCACAACATAAAAAAACATGCTTTGTGAGAAAGTAAATTCCAAACTACAAGATACCAGAATCCTAATGCCAACAACTTAAGAAACACATACAGAAAGTGCTCAAACTTGAGGTCACAGAAAAATCCAAGAATGAATATGAGCCCCAATCTCCAAGTCTTCAAGTCTGATGGGTCTGTTAAGTTTACCAAGAACTTCAGATTATTAAATAGCATATCTTACTTTGATTCATATTCCATATCCGAGTGGATGAACTGATTGAGAAAGTGGACAAGGTTAGTATTTTTGTCCACTTTGGACCTAACCAAAGTTTATTCTTAAATTCTACTAGCCCTAGAAGCTAAGGAAAAAAATAACATTTTACACACCAAATGGACTCTTCCGATACAGAGTCCTTCTTTTTGGTTTCCATAGATTGCGCATGTTGGATGTGTAATGGCAAACAGACAGGTAACTGAGAACATGCTTTTTGGAATTTTAACGAGTTGGCAGATTTTAAATATTACCTACAATGTATCTTGATGGAAATTCTGGGAGGACAAATGACTGTAACTATTGAAATTGTTCTTTTGAGCTGGGATATTTGATCTGAATTGCTTAGATACAGTAATACCTCACTGATATAATGCTGTTGGTAGTAAGAAAGGAATTAATAAAGTATAGAAATTAAAATCTAAAGCAGCTGTAATTGAAGTACTAAATATTGCAAAGAATAAAAGAATGGGAGGTGGGATTTTTAGAAAAGGGAAAGCACACATTTCATAGAAATAAATGGAATATGTGGGAACAATGCATGAATAATAATGTTCAGGAAGAGGAGTGAAGTTTAAGGGAAGGTAAGAACTGAGCATTTTTTTGTAATGGTGAAGTGAATGAAAGGTGTTAAAAAGAAAACATATAATTGTGCTGCATGACAATAAGAACAGCCATTGCTACTACAATTTGTTTTCTCTTCTATTAATGTATATAAAATCATATTAAAATTTAAAACATGATGACTTAATAAAGATGTTAAAAAATGAAAACAATAACAGAACTGTAGAAAGGACATGCTAATGTACACCAAGTAGGCAGAGAATACAGGGTTCATATGCAAATATGTTGTGGAACGTGTAGTAGCACCAATGCAGTTCTGAGTCATGCAACTGGGCATCAAAGCTGTCACTAACGAATGTGCTACAACATGCTTACTGAGGCCCACCAAGAGAATAAGAGCCACTGTGATGCCAGGGCAGAGCAAGGAGCAACAGCTGCAGTACTATAGCAGTATCAATGTATGCACAACACAACCGTCTAACACACCATAGGATGGATATACATTGAGATATAAAGGCATGACAGCACCCCAGATCATGCCAGCTTGATTAATGGCTTGAGTCACTAGAAGGGCTAGACAAGGGAGATGGAAATGAAAGGCCAACAATGGCTCACTCATTCTAGGGGGGAGGAAGGAAGTATCTAGAACTAATGCATTGCTTACTCCACCTTGCAAAATGTAATACTGCAGGATGCAGCTGACAACTGGGTCACATTGGCTATGCATGGCACATAAGCTTGAGGGTTTGTCATGTGGTGGCACATCTCCATCCTAGGCAGCAGCAAGGTATAAGTCACTGGCCACCATGGGAAGATGTTATGTGGGTAGGGATGCTCTTGCATGACTATGGCAAGCTAGCCAAGTCCATAGCGTTGACTCTCACCTCCAAGGGGAACAAATGAGCCAACAGGACTCTTACCCCAAGTTTGAGAATGAATTGTGAAGATGAATTAATAGAGAAGATATGAACACAAACATTTGTCTATTGTTTTGTCAAAAGTATGTTCTCATAACATGTGGTAGCCTCATTGCTGGCATCTAGTGGTACATAATGTGAATCACTGTGCACCATAGCAGCTAGTTTCTGTTAGAAAGAAATACAGTAACATACAAGCATTCTTTAAACTGCAACCCTTGTCACCACAAACAAAGCATGTGCAAAGGGAAGAATGAAAATATCCACTCCTTCCTAGTAATTACAATGTAACTTTCTAAAAATAACCTAAAGTAGAAAGGAATATTTTGCAAGACAGAACCATATTCAAGGTACATATTCACAACAAGATGCAGGTATCATATTACTTTACCATCACTAATTCAGTTTCTTGTATTTATTTGCAGAGGAACCAAGTAACAAAGAATGAACTGGCAGTAACACATTCCACCAATGAAGCTTTTTTGCTCGCTTTGCAAAACATGTGATCATGTGATACTTCAACAGAATTGAGAAACAAAACAAACATTTAGTGCTGAAGTGCAGAAAATCAAGTATTAACAGTTCTCAAGATTATTACAAACGTTTCTCCATATATTGGTTGCCAAGGTATCTGAAGCTCAAAGTCTTGTTAGTTATTAGCTGCCATGATGTGTCTTGTGCTACTATCTCTGCATGTTTTTTTCTTCTGGACCACTGGTCTGTTAAACTCTCACCTCTGAAGATTTCAAGGGGCCATTTTTTTTCTGGATATGCTGCAGCTTGGTAGACCTTAAAAGAATTAGGATGAACAGGTTGGCCACTTGAAAAATTAAACAATATTTGGGGTGCAAGCATGACAACTGTTTATAATTCCAGGTGTTGCAGCTTTGTCAGATTTTTTCCAAGCAACGTAACTTCAAGCTGAAAGGTTCATTAAAATGAAAGTGTAACATGACTTTGTTATAGTAGTATTAAGGCTGTAGAAAGCTCTTTGTTGAGGAGTGCACCCTGCCTTTCACCTTTGCACACATACATTTGGCCTTTTGACAGTGCAAAATCACTGTCATTTGTTAAGCAGTCATGACAGCGGATGTTTCACTGAAAGCAATCTTATGGATTTTTAAGGGGAGGCAAAGAATAAAGGACATGAGCTTTCTGGTTGCCTGTTTTGCATCCTATGAGTTAAATTAATTTCTTTGGTGAGACTTGAACATTCTTAAATATAATAAGTAATGACTTAGAAACTGAGGCTAAAATTTGGTCAGCATACCATAGCAATAAAACCAGTTTTGCTGCTTTAAAATTAACAAGAAGTATATTATGTATCATGAAAAGTAGAGGGCATGAAGAAGTCAGATGACATCTCCCACTCCCTTCTGCCATGACGTAGGACAGAGCAGTGGGATTAGCTGAAAAACTCAATTAATAGAGTTAAGTACATGACACATGGGAAAATCAACAAACTCTAATGTATACAGCATGGAGCAGTGCAGCAGGACCAAATACTGCCTTGAAACTCATTTTCTTTCTTTATTTGTTAACCAGATAGGTAACATAACCTGAAGACAATTTTCAGCCACAACTGAGGCCTTTTGGCAAGGCAGTGCAATGCAAATGCAATGCATGTTTGTAGGTTCATACAAGACATTAAGGACCATTAGAAGAATTACAACAAATGCCAGAATGACTAATAGTAGGAACATATTGTTGAATATGTTGAAACATAATTGTACTTCCAACTTTTTGTTTTATATTATTTAATTACCCTACTATTTGATACTGCTAACATCTTCACTGTATACTTATCTAATTTTATATATATATTTGGAGCTTTTCTCCCCGGGCATCTGCTGAAAATGAGTTTCTGCACATTTCCCGGTCAACAAATGTCAAACAAATCAATAAATAAATATTAAGCTATGAGTAAATAATAGCAATAATAATTTTAAATAGTTAGGAGCACAATGTAAAAAGACTGAAAAACATTTTACAAAAATAAATACAAAAAAGGATCAGGGCAACACAGGCCATTCATAGGATGTTGGATTATTGTACAGGACCCTAAGTGGAATACTTAGGTTACATCTTATAGTTTAATTTCTCCAAGTTGTTTTGGGTTTCTAATATCATAATGGGAATGGACCCTATTCCTAAGTCAAAGTATGATTAAAGTTTATGAAATTAGTATTCTTTCAATCTTTAATGTTAGCCAAATGTGCTGTTCGCAACACCCGCAATGTGCCCAGAATTCCGCAATTCATATAGAGTTACATGTATCAGTAGCATATCTAAAGAAGACTTTAAATTCTTTTGTATAAGACCCATTGCTCCCACTACTACTGGAATTGTCTGGGTATCCTTCCTCTACATTGCCCTCATTTCTACCTGCAAATCCTGGTATTCTATAATGTGTCTCTCTCTACATAAGACATGAAAATCAGTGGATGGAGCACTTTCAATAATCTACGCTACGTTTGTCTTCTTTTTGTGGACTACTCTAAGTTCATAGCTTCATAGGTGTTTACTAGCCTAATGACCACAAGGGCCTTTTTAAGCCTAGTTATGCATCCCAAATCTCTGACAAGTTCTGATACCCTTGCTAAGTGTAAGCAGGGGCTAGGGAGATTAAGCGTTTACAAGCAGGGGCCTGGATGATGAACCATTTACAGGCTGCCTGTGTCTTTTAGAGACAAAGGCATCAAACCAGGGATGAATTTTCTGTTCCCCATGCAACTGTCCAAGTTACACTTGAATTAGGTGAGAGAGGAATTCTCCTTCACATGGATGGGGAGCCTGTTCCAGAGAAAGGATAGTCTCTGGGAAACATACCTGTCTCTACAGCATGTCCTATTTAAGTCACAGACAAGGTTTAAATCTTTATAACAGGCAATTTTGGTGCTGTTTGTTTTGAGGATATGCAGGAGGTCCATCAGAGTGAGGTCTGACAATGCCTTGTATGCCAGGCATAGATTTTCCCTCAACAGCCTGTAGGAAACAGAATACAGGGGTAGGGCCTTGAGGCAGTCTGCATAGGATGTACTGCTTACACCCTGTATTCTTTTAGTGAGGGGCCTCTGTGGACGTTCCAATTACTAGATATGCCTGTTTAGGTTCATACCAAAGGGGGCATTGTACTCAAAGATAGCTATGATGAATGATGAATACAGTGGAACAATGACTTCCTTGGACCTAGAGGCCATACTTTGTTTATAAGTTGCACAGCATAGCATGATTTCCTCACTACTGTAGATACGTGATGGTCAAAAGTTAGATTACTGTCTATGTCTGTCCCCAAGTCCCTGACTACTGGGTCATCTCTTAGGGGTGTGTTGTCAATATGATAGTTATCAGAGGTGGTTGACATCTTGAAGGATACTGTTCTGCATTTCTTGGCATTAATTGTAGTCCATGGCTCTGACACCAGTTATCTGTCTGTATCATCCCTTCCTGTAGAACATTTGTGTCAGTGTGGGATTCAATGACAGCTCCTACTTTGCAGTTATCTGCAAAATTTAGTCACCCAGAGAACATTGACATTGACCTTGATTTCAGGGAAGTAAATGCCAAAAAGGAGCAGTCCAAGGACCAATCTCTGTGAGGGACTCCATTTTTAACTCACCTGTCTGTAGATGTGGACTGCCTAATTCTAACTTCCTGAGTCCTGTCTGTGAGCCAGCTAGCTATCCACTGGGTGACATAAGGGTTTTTACCTAATCTCTTAAGTTTGTCAATAATGCCTGAGTGAGGTATTGTGTCAAATGCCTTAGCCAGGTCAAGGCAGGCAGTGTGTGAACCATTTTGCCCTCATCCATTGCTTTGGTGACCTTATTAAAGACGTCTAGCAGGTTGAGTAGGCATGACCTGCCCTTGATGAAGCCAAATTGGGTTGGGTCCATAGGTTCATAGGTAGGTACTAGGCTATTGGCCCTACGGCCTATATACACCTAGCCAAAAAGGCACCCTGGCTTTCGTCATCCAAGAAAATTATTTTCCTGTGCCCCTGCCGAGCAGAGCCACAGAGGTGATCCCTGCAGTGAATTTCCTATTTCCCATCCAATCATCAAGATTTTTCTTGAAGAGTGCTAATGAGGAGCTTTGTTTGATATAGATAGGTAGTTTGTTCCAGAGTATGGGAAGTCTCTGGGACAGGAATCTATCCCTCCAGCATGTTCTGTTTATTGTAGTGACAAAATTTAGGTCCCTAGAGCATGTAGCTCAGAGGGATTGGGATTTCTTTAAGTGGAGCATGTCCAACAGCTCTGGGTTTGACATAGCTTTGTACGTTAGGCAGAGATAGCTTCTGAGTAGGCGATATGTGACGGAGTAAAGCTGGAGTTTTTTGAGACAGCCTGCATAGGGCATCTGTTTGAGGCTAGTAATCCTCTTTGCGAGGTATTTCTGTAGCCTTTCCAGTTGTTGTAGATGTCTTGTGAGGTACATACCAAAAGGGGTGTTGTACTCTATAATGGGTCTAATGAGTGATGAGTAGAGAGGAACAATTACCTCTTTTTTCCTGGATGAGAAACCTTTTGTGATGAAGTGTGCCATGTAGAAGGATTTCCTGACTACTGTGGTGATGTGATTATCAAAGGAGAGACTACTGTCCACCTGTGTCCCAAGGTCTCTTATCATACTTTCGGTGTTAAGTAGACTACCACTTATTTGGTAGCTCATGGGTACAGTGTTTTTACCAAAGGGGATGACAATGCACTTTTTTGGCACTGAGTCTGAGGCCATGCCTTTGACACCAGGCATCTGTCTCCGTGAGGCCCTTTTGTAGGATGTCCACATTGTTAGGAGTTTCAATTATGGCTCCTAGTTTGCAGTCATCTGCAAACTTCGTTAGCCAAGGACCTTCTGTGTTAGCCTGAACTTCAGAAAAGTAGATACCAAACAGGAGAGGACCCAGGACTGAACCCTGTAGTAGTCCACTTGTCACTGGTCTGAAGTTGGATTTGGAGTCTGCTACTTTCACAGTGTGGGTTCTGTCAGTGAGCCAGTTGGCAACCCATCTTGTGACATAGGGATTTATTCCTAGTTTAGTGAGTTTATCTATAATTCCAGAGTGGGGGATGGTGTCAAAAGCCATGGCGAGATCTAGATAGGCTGTGTGAACCACCTTACCTTCGTCTATGGCTTTGGTGACTGCTTCAAAGAAGTCTATCAGGTTTAGGAGACATGATCTGCCTTTTACAAACCCAAACTGGGTGGGGTCCAGAGTTTGGAGATTACCAATGTCTTTGTGTATAAGATCCATGATGATACGTTCCATGGCCTTGCAGACCAGGCTCATTAGGCTAATGGGGCAGTAGTTCCCGGGGTCAGTGGTGGCTCCCCCCTTTGTGGAGTGGGATAACTGTCGCTGTGCACCATTCAGTGAGCACAAAGCCTGAGGTGAGGCTATGATTGAACATGGTGCTTAGGTGGGGTGCCAGTTCATTCTGCAGTTCATGTAGAATGCAGCCTGGGATGTTGTCAGGTCCTATGGATGCTGTGTTCTTGGCTTTGGAGAGTGCGGTTTTTACCTGTGCAGCCATGATTACAGTAACTTTGCATTCTTTCGGTATAGAGATGGGCCCTTTAGGGGGTGAGAGGGGGGTAAAGGTAGCGCTGAACCTATCTGCCAGGATGTTGGCAATATCAGTTGGTTCTGTATATTTAGTGCCATTGTGCTGTAACTCAGAGCAGATCTGAGTGTTGCCATTAAGATTCTTGACATAGCTATAGAATGCTTTGTTGTTGTCTTTAGAATCAGTGGCGATTTTGTTTTCGTAACTAGCTTTGGAGGATTTTATGAGGTATCTCAGCTTCTTTCTGAGGCTGACCAGGGAGCTCCTCCAATCATGGGATTTTACTCTTTTTTGCAACAGTTTCTTTCTTCTGTTTTAGAGTTTGTTTATGGCAGGGGACCACCAGATTGGCTTCCTTTTTTTGGTGGATAGCATCTTGGTTCTGTTAGGGATAGCACGATCCATGCACTCGTGTACGTGCTTATAAAGTGCATTTGTGTAGGATTCAGCAGTCATACCTCTATTGTCCATCTGCATGGGTGTCGTGAAGTTTGCTATTTCTGTCTTAAGAAGCGTAAAGTTGACATTGGAGAAATTTTTTACGGTGGTTTCGTTAATGGGGGGTGGGGGCTGGATGTGGATGTCTAGGGTGATTAGCTTGTGGTCGGATCTGACCAACGAGGAATTGACCTCTGGTGTGGAACACTAGTTGCCCATGTTGGTAATGACCAGGTCTAGGTTATTGCTGCTCCTGGTGGGTTTGTGGATAAGTTGATCCAAGGCATTGGAATTTATGAATTCCAGAAAACGTTGAGCAAAAGAGTTGATACATGAGTAGTTTTCCCAGTTGATAGTGGGGTAGTTGAAATCACCCATTATTAGGGTGTTGGGTTGTACCCTAATATTTTCCAGTGTATCAAGAAATGAGGAGTGGGAATCCTGGGGCATGGTGGGGGATCTGTAACAAGTTACAATTTGGATTGCGGTCTTGCCCAGAATTAGTTGCACTTGGATAATCTTGGATGCATTATGCTGAGCAACTAGCCTGGAAGTGTGGATATCCTTAATGAATATGGACACGCCTCTGCCTTTAGTGTTTCGGTCCAGGTTAGGTGGCCGAAAGGTGTGGTATGAATTATAGCCTGGTAATGCAGGGGTGCTCTCTGGAGCCTTGAACCAGGTCTCTGTCACTGCACAGATGTCGATGTTCTCCATTTTAAGGAGTGCCTCGAGTGAATGCATTTTGAGGTTTAGACTTCTATCATTGAGTAGCATTACCCTCAGATTTTGCTTGCTTGCACCTATTAAGGTGGTGAATTTGTCATTTGAACCTTGCCTAAAAAAGGCGCTATAGGGGTGGCAAGAGCCTTAGCCAATATCCGGAATCCCAAGGGTGACAGGTGCAGGCCATCTCTGGCAAAGCATTGTGGTCTGTCGATCATGTCATCCCAGGCAGACAGATACTGGACCCCCTTAGAATGACACCAGAAGCTTAGCCAATTGCTGAAGTCAATCATTTTGTCCTTGTACTGCGATATCATTCTGGGTGATGGCAGGATGCTACTCAGTGTTAGGGTCATACCTGCCTGGGCTACAAGATCGGAGAGCTTTTCCATGTCTCTTTTCATGTAGTCCAGAGAGGTACATCTCAGGTCATTCACACCAACATGGACAATAACAGAGTCATATTTGTACTTGTTGTGGAGTGACCTGAGTGCATGCATTATGTGGCGGATCCTGGCACCCGACAGGCAGCTGACAGTAACTTTCTCCTTGTTTAGCCTGGTGAGTGGAACATCAGTATGCCTGACTATAGAGTCACCTATGACTAGAGTGTTGGGTACGTTGTTATGCCTTATGGGCTGTGGTTGAGTGGCACACTGAGCTTGTAGGCTATGTGTGATTTGGGTTGTGTTGGAGGGTGGAGGTTTTGAGGGACTATGTGATGAGTGTGGTGTGGTGCAAGTGTTTACCTTCTCCTCTTGACTGTCTAGTCCAGTCTTGGGTGAAGAGAAGTTTGTTTCCAGTTTGGCTATATAAGTGCATCTCTCACAGGTTGTAGTGTTGGGTGGTAGGAGGAGAGGGTTGTCTGTGTACAAGAGGCAAATGCTGCTGGGTCCACTGTCTGGAGGTTTCCTTTGCCATTGCTGATCATTTCCTTTGTCATTATTGATCATTTCCATGATAATTCTTTCCATGGCTTACATATGAGACTAGTGAGACTTATGGGTCTGTAGTTTCCAGGGTCTGTAGATGGCCCACTTTTGTGCAGTGGGATTACTGTTGCTGTTACGAACCAAAACTGAATCACAAAAACACCTTCAGTGGCTAAAGAAACGTCAAACTGGCACGAAATAATAGTTCAAAGGCTTTAATTGCATGAAAACCCACAGAAATACTGAATCAAGCGCTTTCACCTGACTCATACCAGGCTTTATCAAGATATCTTGTTCCTTCAGGATAATGCCTACACCATTTCTCCTCCCATCCACACCATGATAAAACAATTTGAACCCATCTCCAATACACCTAGCCTTGCTCCACTTCCATCTGGTCTCTTGCACACACAATATACCAACCTTCCTTCGGTCCATCATATCAGCTAGCTCTCTCCCTATACCAGTCATACTGCCAACATTCAAAGGTCTGACCCTCACTATCACAGTCCTAGCCTTTACCTGCCTTCGGGGATGCCTTCCCCCTCTTCTCTTCCTTCGGCCAACAGTAGCCCAATTTCCGCCAGCACTCTGTTGGCCAACAATACTGGTGGCGGTCGTTGTTAACCCGGACCTCGACCGATTCGGTATGTATAGCTGTACTGTTGTCTGCATGTATGATTTGGCAAAATTTTACGCCGGATGCCCTTCCTGATGCAACCCTCCCCATTTATCCGGGCTTGGGACCGGCACAAAGAAATGCACTGGCTTGTGCATCCCCAGTGGCTGGGTTCTTAATACGTCTATTCATCTCTATTAAATCAAACAACTCTTCCCTTATATCTTTTTCTTCTAAACTGAGGGCACATTCTTTATTCTCATTTCCTGCTGACATTCTATAGAAAGTTCCAGAATATCTTCCTCTGACATATTCTCTTCATCTATATCCTGCGTCATCCTTAGCTCTTTCATATGGGAGCTCAAAAGGCTATCACTCCACATCATTAACTGCGTCAGAGTCACCACTATTTCCTGTTCCTTCCCTTGCTGTGCAACTTCAACTGAACTTTTGGAATGGTTTCCTGCTGAAGGCTCCAGAGTATCTTCATGTGACAACTGATCAGATGCTTCTCGTCAAACCTGTTTCTCCCTAATTTGGGGATTCACTGTTTCATCATACTTTGACTTTACCAGAGTTGGATTTTCTACACCAAATTCTTCACTTTGCAGGTAATCCATAACTGCTTTAACTTCCCCATTACTAATCCTCTTTTCTACTTTCCCCCTTTGTTTTCTTATTTTTTAGTGTTGTAAAATGTTCCATATTTAGATGCCTTACTTTGGCGACTCATTGTTCCGTCATGCTGTGACATAACCTATGTCAGACTTTCTACAGTGAATCTTTCACTTCACAGGTATTTAGTAACTTCAGTCTCTATTTGTTTAACCTATACTTTACTAATCTTCTGTTCTACGTTCCCCTTTGTGATCTTATTTTTTGTATTGTGAGATTTTCCATATCTGGGTGCCTTTGCCTGCATTTCTCTTCAAATATCTTTGGAGCTGCTTTTTTATATTGATTAATTTGGCTTTCTGCTTTGCATAAATATTACACCATATCAAATCTCTCTTTCTTTCCCTTGTACATATTTCTTTTTTATAGCTTTCAAAAATCTTTAGGTTTTGTTCTTTATATTTTTGCACTTCCTCTAGTTGCATCGTTTTCCAAATGGCCCAAAGTTTATTGATCTATATAATGTTTTTCACAAATCTGTTGTATTAATGAACACAAATGTGCATTTCAAGCTTTTGACAGTATTTGTTGTGCAAGTATTTTTCTTTCCTCAAAATTCTCTCTTAATCTTTTTGAATATCTTCTATCTGGAAATTCTGGGCTTCTTGTATAATAGTAACAATACATAATTTCTTTCTTATTCTCAACAGTCCACTCTATCATCTTTATGACTCTTTTTTTTAGCCTGTCATGTGTGATTTTGTGGACTACTGCTTCTTTCTACTGGTCTAGCCCCATTGTAGGAATATTTCCTTGTCTTGAGGATTTGGTTTACTATCAAAATGTCGATTGCAGATTTCTGAAGAAACAATGTGGAATGTCTGAATTCTGAATTCTGAAATGTTGATCGCTGATATTCTGGAATGATAAATTTTGCCCCTTCTCGACCCATGGTAGTGCTTGTTTATAGGTCCAAAACCAGTAGTGAATGTCAAAGTTTGGTGGTTTTTTAGAGATATGAAATTTCAGCATTCCATTTTTCATGGTTTTCTTTCAATAATATGACAGAACTGTGATATGCAATTGACATTTTGATAGTAAACTGAGGATTCTACACTGTCATTTTTTTCCAGTTCTGGCACCAGTGTACCTACCAGGATATATATATATATATATATAAAAACATACACACACACACACACACACACACACATATATATATATATATATATATATATATATATATATATATATATATATATATATGGATCTAGGACTTTTGATCGAAAGATCAAAAGCCCGAATCCATTACCACTGAACACACTTTAAAGAGAGCGCTTTCATCGAAAAAGCACTTTCGTTTAAGTATGTTAAAAAAAACACACACAAAATCTACTTGAATGCATGGGGCAAGCCCCCCTCCACCCCCCCGATGTGGGGTTGCACCCCACACCCCCCCTACTTTAATATTCTCACTCCAAGGTCGCACTACAGTGGGAAAAAGGGAATTTTCCCTTACTGCACTGTAGTACGACCATAACAACAAGCATACTTACGCAAAAGTGCTGCTTCGGTGAAAAGCACTTTCGCGCAAGTATGCTCACCAAATTAGGATTCGGTTTAAGATGCAGTCAAGCATCTGTATGGATCCCATATATATATATATATATATATATATATATATATATATATATATATATATATATATATATATTCACTTTAGAAGATCGAAAGCCCATAACATTAAAATTCAAAACACTGAGACCAAAATCTTGAAAATTCAAAACACTGAAAATTCAAAACATTGAATCCCATAACATCGAAAAAACATAAGAAAGCAACATGTACTATATTCCAGCACAGCTACATACAGAAACAAATAAAAAACAAACCATAATCCCCCTGGACCCCACATTTGGGGGGCTGCGCCCCCCATATCCACTGCTACTTAAATATATCTACTCCAAGATCGCACTACACAGAACAAAGGATGAGGTCTGTACATTACCACTTAGAATTCTGTCTGCTACTGTTTCTTGTAATGGTACTGCTGGAAGACTGCAAAGGCAGTCTCACCTCTATTTTCAAGCATATAGTGTGAGTTTTGTAACAAAATAGATATAAAAGGAAAAATGTCAACTTTCAGACATTGAAAATAGGAACAAAGACCTCTGAAAAGTAACAATTAGCTGAGAGGATTAAGGAGCTGTTAAGCTGTTTTCTGTAGTCCAGTGGTCCAGGGTTTGATTCCCATAGCCTCCATTTCCTAACTGTGTGACATTGAGTAAGTCACTTAACCAGACAGTGCTCCCAAGATGAGTCTGAAAAAGGTCCAAGGAGATTAGTGCACTATCCCCAGTTAACAAATATAATAAAGAAAATGAAAAGTATGTACATCCAGCCAAAAATCTGGACATCTTATCATAAAATGTGAATACCAACTAGAACATAACCCTGCCCACATCCAGTAGGAATGTGGGATTCTACTTAAAAACACGCTTAAAAAAAGAGAATGACAAAAGTACTGAAAAATATAAGCATGTTATCAAAGAGATAATGTAAAATCTGAAATCTGTAGAATTTAATGAAGTGTATTGCAAAATTATAACATCCAAGGTCATTTATTTTTGCTTCAGGAAAAATGGGAGATGTAAGATGTCTGTCCTCTTTCTTTAAATCGTTACAGCTTGTAAGTCGGCCATATAATGTGCTTTTCTGTGTGCTAGACAGCTTCAAAAATTATATGCAATGAAGGGGATTCAAAAGCTGTGTGAAGGCCTAAATCAAGCATGAAATTAGGAACATTCCTCCAAAACAGGGACAGTTGAAATGTAGATTTCTACATGCTTTTTTGTCTTTTTAGAATAGCAATAAGGTATAAGGTAGTCCCAAAATTAGGTTAATTAGGACAATGAATCCAGTAACTTTAGGTTAATTAAGTCAATGACTCCAGTAGCAAAGTAAATTTCTTTGCTTTACCTGTTTTTTTTTTTTTTTTTTTTTTTTTGCTTTTCATTGTGATAAATACACTCCAAAACGCATCTGTAGATAAAGTGCAGCCTATATAAACGACAAAACTCAACATATAGCTATGAACACATTGGTAAAAATAAATTTATTCTTATAAGTATATTCATAGGCATTATTCATTAAAGAAGGTGGTGAAAAGTTAAAAGTACATAAAGACATGCAAAATATGCCAGCAGCAGCCTTTTCTCTATGAGCTGAATGCACAGTGCTGCGGTCCCTTCCCAGTATCAGTAGACATAAAGTCCCTTATTGGTCTCCAGATAGTAAAATTGTCTGAACATCTTGTTGAAGCAAACTCATTATATAACTGATTAAACAGCACATCAACAATGTCCTTGAACTGTTTCATCCCTTCATTTATGTATTTGCTATTTTCTTCAATCTAAAAGTATTCTCTAATGGATTGATGCTGGCATTTAAAAACAAATATTTACCGTCAGCAAATAAGGCAATTGAATTAAACTGTTACATGTCATTTAAACACTGAATTATAATTAATATTCAAACATTCTAAGCTGCTATATTTTACTAGTAGATATATTATTTCAAATAATAAGGATGTTTTGGTTCTGCTACGTATTCATCTATCTGTGGAATTACCAAACACAATGCTTTTGGAATCTTGTTCAAATTCACTTTTTTATCTTTCCACAGTTATTAACATCAAAGTTCTTAAAAAAATGAACAGTGCCTAGTTGTAATGATTACTGAACCATTAATGTTACTTACACAATTCTGTGGGGAAAAAATGGGGGAGGAGAGTATTGTATGACTCTCAATTGCTTTACCAATGTGTAGATGTTCTTCGTGTTTCACTGTTGCAGTCATCACATTTGGGTTATCCCTGCCAGGGTAGCCCTCGGCCAGCCTGAATACCAGAGACTTGGTATTTCTGCATCGGTTGCTGTCGCTTGAGGACTGATGTCAGGTCACCAGTAGTACAAAGTAAGGCAGCCGACATCATTACATCAGTCTTTCTTGCCGTGGAGCTCAAAGCAGAAGCAGTTTGCACGAGTGCTGGTCGGCCGCTACCTGAGTTTTTGTCTCCAAACTGAAGCTGAAGTCTTCTAAAGCTAAGTACCCCATTGGGGATCCTTTTATCTTGCACTAACCGATGTCAGAAAAAGTTAATAATTGTCTCGCCTGTGGAAAGCAAATACCACACCGAGACTTCCATTCTTACTGCGTCACTTGTTTAGGCCCAGACCACAACGTCCCCCATTGTCACTTCTGTGCTTTGTTCAATGCCAGAACTATCTGATATGGCTTCGGTAAGTCATCTGACAGCAGATCTTCTGAAAAAAACGTTACAGCACAATGGCACTAAATATACAGAACCAACTGATATTGGCAACATCCTGGCAGATAGGTTCAGTGATGACTTTACCCTAGTCTCACCCCCTAAAGGGCCCATCTCTATACCAGAAGAATGCAAAGTTCCTGTAATCACGGCTGCACAAGTAAAAACCACACTCACCAAAGTCAAGAACACAGCATCCATGGGACCTGACAACATCTAAGGCTGCATTCTAAACAAACTACCAAACAAACTGGCACCCCACCTAAGTACCATGTTCAATCATAGCCTCACCTCAGGCTTTGTGCCCAACGAATGGCACATAGCGATGGTTATCCCACTCTACAAAGGGGGCGTCACCACGGTCCCTGGGAACTACTGCCCCATTAGCCTGATGAGCCTGGTCTGCAAGGCCATGGAATGTATCACAATGGAACTTATAAACAAAGACATTGGTAATCTCCAAACTCTGGACCCCACCCAGTTTGGGTTTGTAAAAGGCAGATCATGCCTCCTAAACCTGATAGACTTCTTTGAAGCGGTCACCAAAGCCATAGATGGGGTAAGGTGTTTCACACAGCCTATCTAGATCTCGCTAAGGTTTTTGACACCATCCCCCATTCTGGAATTATAGATAAACTCACTAAACTAGGTATAAATGCCTATGTCACAAGATGGGTTGCCAACTGGCTCACTGACAGAACCCCTACTGTGAAAGTAGCAGACTCCAAATCCGACTTCAGACCAGTGACAAGTGGAGTACCCCAGGGTTCAGTCCTGGGTCCTCTCCTGTTTGGTATCTACTTCTCTGAAGTACAGGCTAACACAGAAGGTCTTTGGCTAAGGAAGTTTGCAGATGACTGTAAACTAGGAGCCATAATTAAAACTCCTAATGATGTGGACATCCTACAAAAGGGCCTCACTGAGACAGATGCCTGATGTCAAAGCCATGGCCTCAAGCTCAATGCCAAGAAGTGCATTGTCATCCCCTTTGGTAAAAACACTGTACCCATGAACTACCACATAGTCGGTAGTCTACTTAACACAACGTATGATAAGAGACCTTGGGACACAGGTGGACAGTAGTCTCTCCTTTGATAATCACATCACCACAGTAGTCAGGAAATCCTTCTACATGGCACACCTCATCACAAAAGGTTTCTCATCCAGGAAAAAAAAGAGGTCATTGTTCCCCTCTACTCGTTACTCATTAGACCCATTATAGAGTACAACACCCCTTTTGATATGTACTTCACAAGACATCTACAACAACTGGAAGGGCCACAGAAATACCTCACAAAGAGGATTACCAGCCTCAAACAGATGCCCTACGCAGACCGTCTCAAAAAAATCCAGCTTTACTCCATTGCATATCACCTACTCAGAGGTGATCTCTGCCTAACATACAAAGCTATTTCAAACCCAGAGCTGTTGGACATGCTCCACTTAAATAAATCCCAATCTCTCCAAGCTACACGCTCTGGGGGACCTAAACCTTGTCACCACAATAAATAGAACATCTGGAGGGATACATTCCTATCCCAGAGACTTCCCATACTTTGGAACAAACTACCTATCTATATCTAACAAAGCTCCTCATTAGCACTCCTCAAGAAAAATTATGATGATTGCATGGGAAATAGGAAATTCACCCAGGGATCACCTCTGTGGCTCTGCTCGACAGGGGCACAGGAAAATAATTTTTTGGGTAGCGAAAGCAAGGGTACCTTTTTGGCTAGACTTATATAGGCCCTAGGGCCAATAGCCTAGTACCTACCTATGAACCTATAAACAACAGGTATACTGGTGTGTGTGTGTGTGTGTGTGTGTGTGTGTGTGTGTGTGTGTGTGTGTGGTGGAAAAATGGCAGATTCTGCTGTGTGTGAGTGTGGTGGAGAAATGGCAGGTACTGTTGTGTGTGAGTGTGGTGGAGAAATGGCAGGTACTGCTGTGTGTGTGTGTGTGTGTGTGTGTGTGTGTGTGTGTGTGTGTGTGTGTGTGTGTGTGTGTGTGTGTGTGTGGTGGAGAAACAGCAGGTACTGCTGTGTGTATTTGTATTGCCCCAGTGACTACAACAACTCAGGAAATATACCTGGTAGTGGCTAAACCCAAACCTTGTACATTGGGAGGTAGGTAGCAGAAGCTTGAATTCCCTACCCACCACCACTTGTGAAAGTTTTGCTTCATATTACTGTTCTGTTCCTCATAAAATCTGTGGTTTTCTGGAAAATAATGACAGGCATTTGAATTTCAGACTTCATATTCTTCAGAAAGTACATGGTGACACTTTATTCTAGCAATTTTCTGTTTATAAGATCATTGTTGGCTTTGTCCAGGTTTTTTGTGCTAACAGGTTGAAAGCTACGGTGAGAACTGAATTCACTGAATATGTTTGTGGAGCTGTATTTCCTCATTATTGGCTTTGTCTAGGTGTTTTGTGCTAAGAAGTTGAGAGCTATGGTGAGAACTGAATTTACTAAATGATAGATAGCCATTTAAGTTCCAGTCTAGCTGTCTTTAAATAAACAGCTGATTTGGCATGGTGGTATGTTGCTCTGACTGTTGTGCACAGGGTCCTGGGTAGGTTCAAGACTCGACAGTGAAACGCATGATGGTAACACAGCATTTTATTCTAGCAACTTTCCAGGGTTATACAAGCAATGTTTAAAATGTGTCTCTAGTTTTTGGGCTTTTGACCACCTCAATAAATTTTGGCCTTTTCCAGATTTCTTGTGCTTCAGAGTTGAGAGATACAGTTGAGTGTCGAGTGGATTTTACAAGGAGCTGAGAGCTTGAAGAGAAGTTTATTGCTGCTTATGCTGAATCTGCTTGCATTGTTAATAGCACAACAGGTAGTGTACTTGCTTTTGATGCAGAAGGCTGTGGGTTCTACTCCCACATTATATAGATGCATTGCTGATACTGTACTGTGTTGTACTTTTAAAGGGGGTGTATGCTGCAGACCTGAGAATGTCCTCTTTGGCAGAGATACCTAGTAACGATGAACCTGTTATCAATTTGCCAACTATCCCCTATTGCAATATTACTAGCTTATCATTTTTTATATAACATAGGAAATGATTTCCTCAAGGGCAACAGGCACTTTATTTGTAGATGAAACAATGAATATATAAAGTTGTCTGCTAGCAGCAATCTCTTCATTAGTTACAGATCTCTTTAATATGGAATTATTTAGATGACTTTTACTTCTGCAGAGATTGTGCATATTACTGATACTGGTGGATTGTAGAAGTTTGAGTAGACTTTTATGATGGAAATGTTCTGAACTGGGCAGTTTTGTCATTATTGGTGCATGCATTTTGTTTCATTGTTTACTGGAAAAATGTTTCAAACAATAAATTTAAAATGCCTTCTAACAACTGTACTGTATTATACAAGGAATATAATTTAATACAATCAGGAAGGTGTATCAAAAAACACATGTATGTTTCCTGTGCAAGGGGCCTATGATTTGAAAACAGCCCATAGTTATTCTTTATCTGCCACTAGCCAGATGTATTTTCTTTGACTGTGGGTTTCAATGCTGTTTCAATGAATGTGAGTTTCAAGGGCAGAGAAGTTTTAATGCTAAGTCTATTTTCTTTGTGAGACTGCATTGCTTTGTTTAGCAGATGTCTATTAGTGTTTGTGCTGTAAAATGTAAAATAAAACTTTTAAATGAAATCCAAATCATCATAGATGTAAAGCAGTATGCACATTACAGTGTTTATGGTAAATGGGGTGAAATAGCCAAGTAATGGGACAGGGGCATTGGAATAGCTGCAGGGGAAAGGCCCCATTCAACCATGATTTTGTGAGGAAGTAAGAGCGGCAAACTCAGACAGCCCTAGCTGAACTATACCTCTCAACTGTCCAGATTTTTGCAGAATGAATAGATTTTTACTTCTTATTTTTGGTTTGTTCGTCATAACATTTGTGATTTTCTGACAAATCATTTAGGAATTAAGTCACTAAATAATGACAGACATTGAGTTTCAGACTTCATACCCTTCAGAAAATTGCATGCAAGACCTTTTATTCTGTCAACTGTCTAAGTTTATACAAGAGCAATTTTTAGTACTGTCTGTATGTTCCCCCAACATATTTGGCCTTGTCCAAATTTCCTGCATTAAGAGGTATGCACAAATAAATTACTTTATAGAATTAAATATATCCAAACCTCTCAACTTTCCCCAATTTTGGCTCAAAATGTTGCTTTCCCCCTAATAATCCCTCTGCAAAATGGCACATTTGGAAGAAAATGTGGAGGGTTTACAATTAATAAATAATTGTAATGATCAGAGTTATAGATTACTTTAAATTTCAGAAATGCATGTAGATTCTCGTATTTTGTCAGCTGCTCAAGTTAACAGTACTAATATTACAAAGTGTCCCTTGTTTGACAGGTTCGCAGCTGTATTGTGTGGCTATTTTATATTTTTTGCATCACATTTTTGGTCCACTTTTCATAAAAGTGTGGTTTTCTGGCAAATTAGTGGCATATCATTAAAAATTGAAGTTAGAAATTGATGACAGACATTTGAGTTTCAGATTTCATACCCTTCAGAAAATTCATACTAATGCAAGACCTAATTATCTTTCTAAGTTTATAACAGCAATATTTAAAAATTGTCCTGATTTTTTGGCCTTTGTCCCACTTCTATTTATGGTTTTGTCCAGATTTCTTGCTCTGAGGTTTGAGAGGTATGACAAATGTGTCAGGGCCATCACCGTCAGCCAGATACATTTTAAATTGTGACATACTTGTTGCACCCCACTTCTCCACATAGTGACTCTGGATGTGTCCAAGTAAGGCAAGGAGCAGTTATGCAGTGTTAAGTGTGCAGAGTATCCCTCCATCCAAGGTAGACACAAGTACTACAGTGGCTTTTCATCTGTCCTTGATTTTGCAGAATGTTCTGGTTTTCTGTCATATTTTTATACTGTTGATTTATGCTTCTTATTCAGAAAATGCATGTTATTGCAGTGCCTGTTGCTCTGTGTTTAAGTAGCAATGCTTTAATGACCATCAGGTAAGCTTGTCTGAGACTGTAAGATGCAAGTAAGCTTTAATAAGCATACTGTTAAAAAATTGCCAACATTAAAAGCCTTTTTGTTGTTGCCATGCAGAGAATATTTACATAACTAGATAGCATATAAGTCCTGGGTATTGAAATACATATGACAGTATTTGTAATAAAGGACAGGATTACAGTATTTTCAGAAACTCATTACATTTGTTGGAGACTTACAGTCATCTTTGCAGGCTTTACCCGTAAACTAAACAGAATACCAATCTATCATGTGTGGTCCATAACCTGTGCAGTAATCCTTTAAGCAATTTATCTTGAGCTTGTTTCTTGTTTGCTGTTCATTTTTTACTTTGATCATGTTTTCCCCATGAAACAAGTAGGTAGTTGTCAGGCAGCAGGTCTTTTTTGGATAAGAAACATTTTTACAAGTGGGGCTATCACAGAGATTGCTATTTTCAGCATGTTACTTGGTACTTTTATAAAGCTGAATATAAATTATAATTAGAACTGCAGTGCAAGGAGAAGTGGTTTGAATTGAGTGCTGCTTGTTTTTTTATATACTTGATTTTGACTGGCATTCCAGTAATGCATTTAAAAAGTAATTTGTTTTTTCATGCCTCACAACCTTTTTGTTTCCATCTAGATATTAAGTAAGCTGTCATGTAGCCAATACATTGAAATATTTTTTTCTTCAACACTTCATTTTGTCTTGAATTGGGCTCTCATAATGACGGTTTGGCACCCAGGGTAGTGTATTTGATTAAAGTCACAGTTTTTGCATTTTTTAGCATAGCCCCACCCCTTTCTGATTGGCCACACCCTTTCCCATTGGTCCCACCCATTCAGCTGTCTCCTGCCACCCCCCCACTTTGATTTGAAGCCACCAGCCACCACTGGTGTGTGCGTGTGTGTGTGTGTATGTGTGTGTGTACACACACACCACACATATACAGGGGATGCATATGCTACCATAATGCATGAGCTGGCAGGAGAACACTAGCACTGTCAGGTGTGACAGCAGTTCTGTTCAGAGACATGGTAATGAGCCTTTAATGAATCAGACAATCTTTCCATCATGCTAATTAACCAACCCAATTTTTCCAATTAGCATGGAGCAGAAGTATATGCATTAAGTTCAGTCCATGTGCTAGTAGTACCTTCATTTGTGTGGACACTGATATTTTATTCTGTACATTTGCTTTGTATGTCACATAGCTATGAATCATGTTTTCTATATATCTGTCAATACTTATAAAACTGATATTCTTACTGATGCTTTTACTTTACTATATATTGTTGAGTCTCATTATAAATTTGCAGAGGTCAAGCTTATAATGACTGGGATGCAATTAGTCTGGTTCCGCTTAAGATGAATTTGTCATCACTGGACAAAGCAATTTTATTTTGCTAATAGCATATTTATTAAGAATGCAAGAATTTTGCAAATTGTCTCTGACTGCAATGCCAATATCTGGCACAACTGTTTTACTTGCTGAAGTTCTAAGTCACTGTTTATTTTCCCTTTTCATTTCTTCTAAGATGAAAGCTTTTGGGAGTGCACTAATTACAATAAAGTTAATATATTCTTCTGACACTGAATTTTCTGTTTGTTATTTGTTCTTAGGTAACTAGGTGTCTTGACATGAAATCAGCTATATTTTTTAACCATTTTTATTTATTCTTTATGCAAATCCTCTTTTACATTCAGCCATCAGCCTTCCTATAACCCAGCTGTTTCATTTTTTTCCCTTTCTGGGGGAAAGCTTGTCATGGAAGAACACCATCCAAGCAGCCATCAGCATTTTTTGCTTAGCCATTTATCCCACTGCCCATGGCAACCTGATGGCCATCAACCACAATACTGGTGAGCTGAAATATGTACATTTCCATGCGTGTGCAGGTCCCAGCTACATTGCATAGCACTGTTTGGCGCTGTGTGCAAATCCACTGTACTTATTGTTGTCTGCTGTGTCTATGAGACTCTGTTAGGACTCAGACATGCAGCAAATTAGCCTGCCTCCCATCCCCTCAAAATGGCAAGCTGGTGTCAGCTGCTCACTGCCACCCTCTCAAGGAGGCTCCCCTCCAACACCTGGATCACTAATTAATCCCAAGTCATTTGGATCACAGGCAGGGCTTTATCACTCTTTGTAAATAAGCTAACAACAAATTCTTTAGATTTAAAAAATATTCTCTTCTTAATTTTTTATGTGATAATCCACCTTTTTATGAAGTTCAAATGTTACATTACTGTGCTCCCTGGTTCAGAATAGTTCTCTTGTAAACTTTTTGATTCAGATTCTTCTTTTGGAATTTTCATTGTGAATTTAAACATCTTTACTATGTCTAGCTTAATTTTATTAATATAGTTTGATAGCAATCTCACAGTTCTATTGAAACAGTGTCACACAAGTTAAAGTCTCTGCCTGGCCTCTGGTCATTGCCTATATGAAGTTTATATGTTCTTTGAAGCCAACTAGCTTGTACACTGAAGACTGGAACAAAAAGTCACTATATGAAGACACAAATCCACCGTCAGGAAAAACAGACTTTAATGCAGCAAAGCTTTCGGTTAAACAACCTTCCTCAATGCTAAAACAATACATATCACATTACAATACATTTAAATAGGAGCCAAAAGGTAAAATGTGACCACAGCCAACAAATCACACTATACCATCAATTAAAACTTTTCTAAAACATCTTTAAAGGTATACAGTACAAATTTTGCTGTTGTATTTTAACAAGCATAGGTTTAATACTGACTACATTGTTTAAACCAGGTTCTAAATCTTTTTAAATTCAGAGTGATAGACAGTGTACAAAAGGGACCTAGAGGTGGCAATTTTAATAATCTTTTAGAGAATAAAGAATATGAGTGAATTGTCAGGCTCCATTCATATTTAGAACCTGTTTTAAACAATGTAGTCAGTATTAAACCTGTGCTTGTTAAAATACAACAGCAAAATTTGTAACTTATACCTTTAGAGATGTTTTAGAAAAGTTTTAATTGATGGTATGGTGTGATTTGTTGGCTGTGGTGACATGTTACCTTTTGGCCCCTATTTAAATGTATTGTAATATGATATGTACTGTTTTAGCATTTAGGAAGGTTGTTTAACCGAAAGCTTTGCTGCATTAAAGTCTGTTTCTCCTGACGGTGGATTTGTGTTTGTATGTTCTTCTCATGTCTATACAGTTTTTCTTTTGGTACTGTGGTTTTCTCCAACTTCCCAAAAATTTCTAGTGAGTGGCTACTCTGAACTGTCCATATATGTATTCCCTTTGCCTATAGAGCCTAGGTTGGAGCTGAAAATGATGTCCAGTTAACTTACAAGGTCATGAATGCATTACAATTAATATATATATATATATATATATATATATATATATATATATATATATATATATATTTTTTTTTTTTTTTTATGTCATTTAGGACAGTAGGGGAGATTTTTTACATCACAGTACTTTGAAAGTGGTGTTGGATATAAATTGTATACAACGGTAGCATGGATGTCTACTGTAGCTTCTAAGTCAGTAACCATTAAAACCGGAATATTTTCTATACAGCTATCACTTCTGACAGCTTTGTCTATGGCAACCATAACAGCTGTGGCATAGTGGCTAGTTAATTATCAGAAATGGCATTTGGATAAATTATACATACCCCATATAAAAGGGCAAGGGCCAAATACTGGTGCATGTAGACAAAGGGAATGTAAGAATGGTTCCACTGCTCTTTCATCAACTGACAGCAGCGTGAGGGAGATTTTGCTAAATGCTGCTTTCAGCGAACAGTAAGTGTTGCCATTTCTCCACTGTTGTGCAATCTTGGATTTGTTATATATATAAGCTACAGGGGGGGTCTCTCCTCACATGGGGGGGTGCAGGGTGCTTGCCTCTGGAAACAGCTTTTGATGTTGTTTGCTAAAAGTGGCTTTCAGTGAACATTTTTATACTGTTGGCCATCAGAGAAATGTTGTGCAGTAAATTATCATGAATCCCAGACAACATATTATGGTAAGAAAGCATGTAGTACTAAAATGTAATGAACCACCTGCTGACATGTTGTTTAAAAGAAAACAAGTAGTTCAAAGTAGCAGCAACTTTTGCATCTCTTAGGCAGGACTTTTCAAGACCATTAGTAGACACCCTTGGAGAAAACTAACAAGAACGGATTGCGGATTTATCAATGACGTACCAGGAACCAAACTGTCAATTTACCTTTGAAGTACCTACCAGAAGCCTTCCATAGTTTTACATATAAAGTATCAGGAGCCTAGCCTAGCCATGGGTTTACTCAATGAATGCCAGTAATCTAACTCTGGGTCAGTAAGACAGCTTGTCAACTTAACCAAAGCTAAAATACCTAAGAACTACATAGGGAATTTTACATTTCATTAAGTGACTTAAACTGTACTGACAATACTACTGGTACATAACCAAAAAGTGTGTTTTATTTTATCTTGAAAGTGGACTTAATTTTAGAGGGTTTTTTTTCACAATGTAAATAAACTGCACTTGAATAAAAAATGTCATCAATGTTTGCTATTTATTATATAAATTACATAGAAATATCTAGATGGTTAGTAATCATGATCTGTTTTGAAGACACTTGTTCACTTTAAACTTGTTTTATTCTATGTATTCAGTGGGTTTGATTAATAGTTTGTAATTTTGTATTGACTCTGTCTTGCTTTTCAGTTAGTTATTTCCACTTCTCCATACGATTAAATCGGCTACAACAAAGCATGCTAAATTATTCTGTGGCATATTTTTCTGTTTTTCATGTTAAGAATGCTTTGTACAATTTCTAAGTGGTTTGGTGACCAGAAATGTTTTAATGTGTGTGTATTGTATTTTGTTTCTGATATGTTCCTTTCATCTACTTCTCTGACAGACCTAATGTTCTGCCACAATGTAACAAGTCATTAAGTGTTAAGATAGGTTTCCTGTGGGTCTTCTTTCATATCTTTGGGGAGTTACTACTTCCTATTAATTGCATTTTAATTTTACTGCATCAGTTAAATTAATCCCATTTCTGGACCACCATTCTTAATCATTTCTACATATCTAGTTATTTAGGGGTCTCTTGTACTAATTTAATAAAGATGAATATTTCAAATTGCATATTCTTTGATAATATAATCAATATAATTTCATTTTATAGCAAGATATTTATCAGCCTCTGTTACATGTGTGTCATATATGCCATGCACCTTTTCTCTAGCTATATGAAGCATCGCTGATTTTAATATAATACCACATATTACAATAATTGCAGTAATATAATTCTCAAAATGCTACACACATGCAATTTTGGAGCAGATGCAAGCTGTTCAATGTGAAAGCAAATGATAGCAAATTTGGCTATTGCATATAATGTACAACAAAGTATAATTACTAAATAAATACATTTCGTATTATTTGTGTGGTTATTTCTTTAACATTTGACCCAGTTTTATGACATGGTCTTTTTCTATTTTTTTATATAACTAAATGTGTGAATCACATTAGCTAGAGTTGCCTGAAAGAATGCTAAATCTATTTAAATCAAGGTGTGCCTATTTTACAGATCTGAATGAAGCTGAATGCAAAAACATCTGTGCAAGTCTAGATTATCAGCTTTGATTTTCTGCACATACACTTTACAAAGTGAATATTCTTTGTGACTGAGTACCTTCAAAGAAAAGTACACTTAGTTTTAGAAGTCTTGAACTTGTTTGTAGATTCTTTACCTTTACATCATCACTATAATTGTATCCGAGTGCACTTGTAGTTTAATAGTAGCTAGAAAATTAATATATTGTACAATGCCTATGAGTGACCACCTTTTGAAGAATAATATGATAAGCAAGGTGTAGTTTAACACAACAACAACACAAAATACTCCTGGGAACAGCACTTTTCTTAAATTAAGTAATAAAGGGAAAACTACTTAAATAATGAAATGGATTAGAGGCCATTTTGTAGCATTTATTTTATTTTTGCTTAAACAGTCACAGCTTTTGTGCAACTGACAGTTTTGTTTTAAAATTTTCCCTACATACTATCTCAGAATATTTTGTATTGTTAGTAGAATGCAATAGACTTATAAAAGGGCACTTAGAGCTCTCAGCTGCAGCAATCACAGTCACATAAGAGGAGTGTCTGGTAATATTCACTGCCAGGGAGAAGTCCTCCGAGATGTTCATCAGATTGATCACTGCTATCGTAGCCTTAGCTATATGGGGTCATTTTCTGCCAAGGATATAAGAGCCAGGCAGCTTCCAAAGCTTCAAGATACCTTCCACATCCCCAAACCCACTGGATATCTTGCGCTGTGCTGTCATAAAGACTGGCTTGGGTGCCAAACCCTTCTGAGCTTTCCTGCCTCCGAAGAGAGTGCTCTTCTGCAGGATTTTGAGGATCAATGTTCAAAGAAATTTTCAATGGGGGAAAAACCTTACATGTTTAATATTTGTTGTTTAATATTACTTTCCTGGTTAGGAAAACTTGTTTTTGTATTAGGAGTTTGTATTTTAATGGACTGTCATGAGACTTGGCTGTACTTTTAAATGGGAGCACATTTTCATTTTTTTCTGTCAGTTAAAAACTACCTAAAACTACTTTTTGTGGAGAAAATGTGTTTATCTTACTTTTTTGTGCTGGCAAAGTATATTAAAGTGTTTATTAATGTGTTGACGTTTTGGGATTTGGAAGTTTCACTGACCTCTGCTGCTTACTTTCCCCAGGAAAGAGACATCTTTTTCATCTTGATCATGGAATAAACTACTGGTCCTATGGTTGGTCTTTCAACCAGCCACAAAATGAAAAAGTTAAGCAAACAGCCTTTCCCACCACAGCAGATTAGAAATTTGCCTCAGCTGTAGGTGGATGACTCTGCTGTGGCTAAAGATAGTTTCTCAGTCCACTCATTTTTTCCCTCTGGTGTAGCACCTACAGCCACTATGTACTGGGCTTAGCCACATCCTCTGCAGCTGTTGGACTCCTCACAGAGGGCAAGACAGAGCCACTCTTGTCAGTCTTTGGAGAAGGGGCAGGGAAGACCACCCTGTTCAGCCAGAATGTTATGCCCATCCCTGAGGAAGTGATTGCTGCCTTTAATAAACCAGTTTGCCCCAATTTTGCTGTCAAAATGGAAGAAAAATATTTATCGTTGGTTGTTTACTTTAGGACACACCATGGTACTTCACGTAGGTGTGGGCGATGTTGACTTGATTGACATCGTGATGGGGTTGTCAGCTAAGTGTATGGCATATTTTTATTATTGTTGTTATTTTAATTCTATAATTCTTGAACATTAAAAAGTTTAAGAAGATTGAAGTATACAAATTGAAACTCTAATGGGCATTACTGATTTAATATCAGTGAAAGACAGCTGCACACATCCAGCAAGGGGCATACCGCTGCCTCGACCCCACCCTCCACATCCTCTGTTTTACAGACTTTTAAATATCTTGCAGTCCTTTTGGGGATTGCAGGAAACATAATTGTCACCCCCCCCCATGAACATTACACTGTTTTTTTTTTTAATCACATCTTCTTCAGAAAGTACAGTTGTGTAAAATCTTACCATAACAGTAGATATCCTTCCCTTCACTACTGCAGTATTCTTTACTAAAGGGATTGTCTGCCAAGGGAAGCCCAACATCCGGCCAATATACCAAATCCTTATGTTTTTAAGGAAGCATTATGTCACATGTGTGCTTCCCGCTCACAGTGTAGGGCATAAAGGTGACGTACAGACATACATACATAGCTCAGAACTGAAAAGCCCCAGGAAGAACAACAGTCCAAAGAGAAAAGGTGGAACGTGCATCCAGAAGGAAAATAGAAGAAAGAATGGAGAAAATGTGGAGGAGGGAGGGAGCAAACACTGCAACAGTGAAGAGAAGGACATCTACTGTTATGACAAGATTTTACATGACTGTACAATTCCTTCCATATCATTGTTGCAGTATTCTTTATTTAAGGGATAGTACAAAAGCTCAAAAGGAAATGTGGGAGGAGGAAGGTCCAGCAGGGCCCTCAAAAAAACATGCAGGGTAGTTCTGGCAAAGCCAGTTGTTGCCCTGGAAACAACATCCAGTTTGTAATGTTTACTAAAGGTATGGACAGAAGTCCAAGTAGCAGCCTCAGGGATGTAATTGGTATCCAATCCTTTGAAAAAAAGCACCAGAGGAAACCACAGCCCTGGTAGAATGAGGCTTTACAGAAGCAGAAAGGCTTTTCCCATGAAAAGAGTAACAAAAAGAAATGGTCTTAGAAATCTATGAAGAAGTGGTCTGCTTACACACAGCCAAACCTAAAGATCTAAGATGAAAAGAAACAAAGAGTTACTCAGACATGTGAATAGCCTTAGTCTTATCCAAATAATATCTGAGGTGTCAATGCAAATCCAAGGTGTGAAGAACCTTCTCACTAGCAGACTGCATAGAAGGAAAAAATGTGGGAGAATTAACAGACTAAGAGACAATTCATTAACCACCTTGGGCATAAAAAAAGGATTAGTACACAGATACACCCTGTCCCTATGAAAAACAAAAATGGAGGAACAGCCATAAAGGCCTAAACTCAGACACCCTCCTAGCTGAAGTAAGGGCCAATAAAAGAACAGTTTTCCATGTACAATGCTGCAAGGAAGCTGAAGCTACAGGTTCAAAAGGAGCCTGAGTCAATTTTTCAAGAACAAAATTAAGGTCTCAGGAAGGAGGAATAGGTTTCCTGGGAGACTTAATATGAAGGATGCCCTTAAGAAATTGTTTGACCTCAAACCTAGAGGCCAAAGGAACAGACAAAGGCAAACAAGCAAAAATAGCTGAAAGGTGAGCATTAACTGAAAAGCATACCAACCCAGCATAGAGCAATTTACACAAAGAAGAAAGAACCAGAGGAACTTGCACAGAAATTGGACACTGGTTATGCACAAGGCACCAGACAGAAAATCTCTTCCATTTAGACACATAGGATTTCATGATAGTGGGTTTCCTGGCCTCCTGTAGAACCTGAAGCATGTCCTCAGAAAAAAAGGTGCTTAAAAGGGATCAAAACCCTCTCACCCACAGTGTCAATTAAAGAGTGGACGTGAGGATGAATGAGAGACCCATTGTCTTGTGTGAGTAGGACCACCATGTGAGGTACCTTGTGATGACTGTCCTTGGCTAGGTGCAGAAGAAGAAGGAACCAATGCTGTCTAGACCAAAAGAGAGCCACCAACTAGATTTTGGGGGAGTTTTGTTCTATCTTGAGCAAGACCCTCAGTATGAGTGAAAGGGAGGGAGTAGAGAAACATCCCCTTCCAAGAAAAAGACAGGGTGTCCACCTTTCATTCCAGAGAACTTGGAACTCTGGTGCAAAAAAGAGGAAGTTGTTGGTTCAGAGGGGAGGCAAAATCTATCTGAGGAGTATTCTACTGGAGAACATTGTCCAAACAATATCTCTGTGAAGCATCCACTCATAAGCCTGTATTATGGACCTACTCACAGAGTCTGCCACAATTTATTGTTCTGAAGGAATATAAACAGCCTGAAGAGTCACCTAATATTGGACAGATCCCAAACCTAAAGAGCTAGTCTGCAGAGAAGGTAGTAACTTGTCCCAATTTGCTTGTTGATGTCCCACATTACTGTGGTATTGTCTGCAAAGATTTTGAGAGGGTCTGGAAGAAAAAGAGTATGAACGTCCTGAAGAGCAAGAAGAGCTCTCATCTCCTTGATGTTCATATGGTCTGCTCTCTGAGGAATGGGCCAAAGACCATGAACCTTTAAAGGGCAGAAAGAAGCACCCCACCCAGCATCTGAAACATCTGAAAAGGTTCCTGGGAGGGGACTGGGGGCTGAAAAGGAAGCCCTGAGTTGACAGACACCTGATGAATCCACCACTGAAGCTCTACTTTGAGGTATAGAATAGGAGGGACTAGAAGGTCTAAAGGATGACAGTGTTGGAGCCATACTGACTTTAGAAACCACTGTAACTTCCTCATATGGAGTCTGGCTAGAAGAAGCATAGGAATGGTGGAAGCCATGAATCTCAGAGCCCTCAGAAAATCTCTGGCCATAACTAAGACCTGAGAAGGAAAGAATTGGAAAAAAGCAATTAGAGCAAGAGCCTTGGGTGGCAACAGGGAAGCCAGCATAGGAATAGTCTGCATTCTGCAGCCAAGAAGAACATGATCCTGAGAAGGGGTCGGGAAGAATTTTATGGAAATTTATTGTAAACCCTAGGCTTTGCAAGAGGTAAATAACATAGTGTAAGTGTTGAAGCAAGGTCTCTGGGGAGGAAGCCTAAATGATAAGATCTTACAGGTAAGAAAAGATTTGTATTCTCCTTATCCTGCAAAAAGCAATCACAGGAGTGAGGCATTTGGTGAAAACCCTCAGGGCAGTAGAGAGGCCAAAGGGCAAAGCAGAGAACTGAAATTTCTAGGAAAAAACAGGGAAATGCAATATTGCCTAAAACGGGAATGAATAGGGATATGAGATAAGCATCCTTGAGATCCAGAGAGACCAAGAAAGCCTGAGGAAGAAAAAGATGAAACAGAGTCTGAAGGTGTAGAATTTGAAAAGAAGGAATCTTCAGATAAGTGTTGAGCTGAGAAAGGTCCAGAATGGGCCCCCAGGAGTCTTCTTTCCTGGGAACCAAAGACGTTTGGCATAAAATCCCTTCCCTCTTTAAGGAGCAGAAACTGCTTGCATGGTGCCTTGAGAGGAAAAGTCCTGAAGTACATCCAGAAAAAATGGCAGCTGTTCCTGAGGAGGTTGGGGAATGCCCAGAAAAGGAGGAAGGGATTTCCATACCATGAAGTATCTCTGATGGATGATGGACAGAACCCAAGAATCCTGAGTGATCCTTAACAAATTGGGATGAGACAAGGAAAGATGAAGAGACAAAGGAACCTGACTTAGGAGGGATCGAAGAAGGTAGTCAGACAGAACCTGGCTTGTCTGGAATAGAAGGCTTCTGATTAGCAATAGTTTGAGTAGACTCAGCAGGAGGAGACCATCTAAAGCCCTTCCTACCTTTGTGTGAAGGGCAAGATTGTCTATGCACAATTGCAGGCTAGAAGGATAATTCCTCTGAAATTTAGGAATAGGGGAAACAAAAATATGCTTCAGTTCCTATAAGGCCGTGCCCTTTTCTTGCAGGAACTTAGAAAGCTCAGCAGCTGCAGAACCAAAGATGTTTTGATTATCAATAGGAGCATCCATCAATTTAGCCTTAATATCATCAGGCACAGGCTTGAGGTGAAGCCAATAGTAATGCCTCAACACAGAGCTAAAGGCAGCAGCTCTAGAAGAAACATCAGCTGATCATAACTACATTTAATAGAATGGCGAGACACTTGAGAAGAGGATCCCAACAAAGAGAGAGCCAAAACCTTTCCCTCAGAATCAGGAAAGTCAGAGATAACCTGATAGGCCTGAGAAAGAAGAGCTAAGATATACCTGATCATATGGGTCAGATAATTAATAGCCTGAAAAGCCAGGGTAGTAACAGTATACACCTTTTTGCCCAGTCATTCTATGGCCCTACTGTCCTTGTCAGAAGGAAGCAATTTAGTAGAAGGCAAGAGCTTGGAAGGTTTGTCAGAAGAGTCAGATACAACAGATGGGTTAGCAGAAGGGCATTTGTAAAGAAACTCACAGTCATCAGGCACCTTGCAAAACCAGTCAGTTTTTTTAGGGGCAGGAGGTAGGGAATCAGGAGCCAGAAAAGTTGCTGAAAAACTGTCTAATGGGGCAGCTAGGACCAGAGGGACAGCAGAGGACTTAGGGTCTCCATCTGGAGGAGTTCATAATACCTCTTCTGGATGTCAGAAACCTGAGTACAGTCCCATTTAAATAATTCCATAATATGAGAGAGAGTATCTCCAAATGAAAGTCCCTCAAAGGGAGAATCTGGGCTAATGGAATCCTCCTCCTCAGAACCATAGTCCAGTAGAGAAGGAATCCGAGAGGAGTACATCAAGGACTCTTCCCCAGAGTCCAAGTCTTCATCAGAAGAGTCATACTCCTTAGACCTCTTTAGTGGAGTAGAAGACCGGGGGGGGCAGGAACAGAAACTCCCTGGGAGGGTTCAAGGCCATGAGTGTACTGAACAACCCCTGTGTAAAATCCTGCCATACATGCTGGGGATCTCTGGGAGCAGGGAAAATGTGTTTAGTATTCTGCTTCTACATTAGAGGGACATCAGCCCTAAGGACCTTAGGAGGTTTGGACCCTTGCAGTCATTCAAACAATATACTGTGAATTTCTTTCCAAACAAGAATCTGCAGAACTCGGCTTGGTTCCTCAGATATAATCAGCCAAGGCTCCCTCTCAACATCCACAATGGACATCTGCAGAGCCTCCAAGGACTTGTGAGAAGCTGGATCCATGACAGCCTCTGACCATGTCATAGCAGAGGAATCTGACAGAACAACTGGACGATACTTTGGGTTTCACAAGCCTGGAGAGATACTTCTGAGGTAGGTAGTATAGCAGCTGAATCCAACCTAACTTTTTTGGTCTTCTTCTTGGCAGATGGCTGACCCTCTGGACAGGATGATTCAGCCCTCACACCCAGTGCCAACAACTTAAGACAGTTCTCCAGGTAGATAGACAAGGAGGAGAGGCAACTATGAAGGGTCTTAGGGACAAATACTTGACAAATCGAGCATGCAGTATGGTCGTGAGATGCACCCAATCAAAAAGGCACTGCCCGTGATGGTCATTATGAAGAATCTGTCTCCCACACTGACATTTTCCCTTTCTAGATGACATGTAAACTCACAAGCCAAAGGAAAAGAGAGATAAGAAGAAAACACCAATGGACACTTATCTGAAAATGGTTTGGTAACCAGCACAAACAAAGGGGCATTTAGACTGATGATAAAACATGGCATTTGCACTGGTAGCAAAGCAGTTCTGAAGTGTGTACATCCATAAGTCACCTTTATGCTCTATGATGTGAGTGAGGTGCATACATGTGACATACAACATCCTTAAAAACGTAAGGCTTTGGTATACTGGCTAGACATTGGACTACCCTTGGCTGTGGATCCCTTTAGTAAAGAATACTGAAACAGTGTTATGGAAGGACATCTTTATTTGCAGGAACACTTATTTCTTGAAAAATAAGAGTTCTGTTATAATAAGGTCATCCATCACACCAGGCTTGCAGCTTGTTACTGCATATCCTGGTGGCCTTAATCTAAGCATCCTGGTGTGTCTTAATATAAATAATCACCCATTTATCTACTCCTGCTCAAATCCCTTTGGACTGCAGTAGTTTATTAGATCTTGCTTATGGTCTAATTCTGGATATAGATCCCTCATAAGGTTTTTTCTGGTAAAAGAAAAAGAAAGTCCTATTTTCCTGAAGAGATTCAAGATTCTGAATCTGGACAGGAAGATGAAGGGACAACAGCAGAGTTTTCTTCTCAGATTTATGATAGCAGACCTTTCTTCTCAGATTTATGATTCAAACTCAGAGGAGAGCTTGGTATCTGATTCTCCCTGTGCGGGATTCTCTTTCACTGAGACTATTTACAGAATGGCTAGTGCTGTCAGTGGGAAAACACTGAGGTTTCTGAGTCCCTCAGAAAATAATAGGAGTTGTTACAAATGTACTTTCCACCTCTTTCTCCATCCCTCCTGTGCTGTCAGCATTGGAGGATGTGTGAATCACTGCCAGCAATTTTATTTATTTATTGTATTTATTTATTTGCATTTGTTTACTGGGATGGTCCAGCTGGGTCAGAATTGCCCATTTTTAGTGGAGCCACCCCCCCCCCCACCCAGTTTCCATGATAGTCAGTCTGCTGCCCCTAAAAAAGCAGACAGATTGTAAAAAGTTCCTCAGTTTCGCAAGTTTTCATACACTCATCCCAAACTTGACCCAGCAGTTGTAGCTTTAGTTACTCCAGCTGCTGCAATACGTTTAGTAAATTCCAATCCTTCCCTTTCTCACAAGAATGATAAAATGATTGATAATTATGGGAAAAAAATCTATGCTTCTGCCATATGCTAAAATGTATTTTGACTAATTGTGAAAGTATGAGGAATGTTTTATCTACAGATCCTTCTTGTGAAGAAGAATCTGCTTTGAGTGGTTTAGTTTAATCCATTTCACGGGACACATTGCTTAAAGTGTGTTTATGATTCTGTAGATACTTCTTCCAGGGTTGCGGCCATTGGTACTGGATTGAGGAGGTTTGTCTGGCTGCACTGTCAGAACTTACCAGAAGATGTAAAAAATTATATTTGAAAATTTCCTTTGGATATAGAGTTAGTTTTTGGACCCCCTACTGTAAAGGTTATCAAAAAAATGTGATGAGAGACAAACTGATTCAGAATCTCAAAGATTCTTCAGCCCTCCTTTTCCAAATTTTCAAAGGGATTCTCTACCCTCTCATCCAGTTTTGGCAAAAAGGCAAAATAAAAAGTCTCAGTAAAGTGTTGGTAAGCAGATGTTTAAAAAGCAATGCGAAGAGGAGGTCCAAAAAGAACCCCCCCCCCAAAGCAAATAACAGCCAAACAAGTCAGACTGACTATTTAAGTAACCATGTCCCCCCTTCCACCCTGGTAGTTCTGTATCCCTTCCAGAAAGTCTGACTCTCCATTTCTCTCTTTGGCAACAGCTAATTTCAGAAAAATAGGTTCTGTAGATCATTCATCAAGGTTAAGGTTGAAAGTGGGAGGAAATTCTTCCCTTTGGAGCAGTAATTCTTTATCCACCAGACCAAAATCTTCTATTCTCCCCTGTCTTACAACACATATTGTCTCTAGGATTAATCCAGCAAGTTTCTCCTTCCCAGCTGGGGAAAGGTTTTTACTCAAGGATGTTTTTGGTGCCAAAGAAAGAAAATGCCTGGAGAACAGTTCTTTCTTTCTTAAACCAATTTGTGATAATGCCCAAGTTCAAATTGATGTCACTTCCCAACCTGTTACCCTTTTGTCCTCATTTAAGCTTTCTAGTAGTGCTAGATCTTAAAAGTGTTTATCATCAAATCCCTATTTATCCAGACTTGAACAGTTTCTTAAGGTTTTGTGTGTCTGGATAACATTATCAGTTCTCTGTCTTACCCTTTGGATTATCAACTACAGCAAGAGGGTTCACAAATGTCTAGCTCCAGCTATAGCTTATTGCAGGCTACATGAAATCCATGTTTTCCACATTTAGATGACTTGCTTATCTTTGCAAAGTTTTTTTTTTTAAGTGTCAGGAATCTCTCTGTCTTGGGTGAGAGATCTATTACACTAGTTGGGATTCCAAGAGAACATTTAAAAGCCTTTTTTGCCTCCATCACACAGGATTTTTTTCTTGGGGTGTATGTTAGACACCCCTGTTCAAAGAGCTTTTTTCCACAGGAAAAAAGTAGCTCTATATCTAGACCATTTCAAGGGTTTTCCACTCACAGGTCAGTCTCTGTAAGCCAGCATGTCAGGATTCTGGGTCTCATGATACCCCTGGCAAAACACCACATGAGAAAGATGCAATGGTAACTGAAGTCTGTCAAATCCCAGCACCAACACCCAGTATCTTTTTAAATTCCATTTCTGGGATTTGTCAGAAGAAAAATCTCTTGGTGAATACATAAATGATCTCTAAGTCCAGGTATCTCCTTATCCCTCACTGCTCCAAAGCAGTCACTACAGACACTTTTGACTTTGCTTGGAGAGCATTGTCAAAGGGGATAAAAGTGCACTAGGTATCTGGGACAACAAAGACAGACCCAAGCACAGAAATGTCTAGGAGATGTTTGTTCTTATCAAGGCACTTAATTCTCTGAATAACGTTTTGTCCCTGGGACCTCTTTTAGTGGTTACAGACAATACCACAGTAATGTGGTACATCAACAAGCAAGGGAGACAGGTTATTCCCCCTATGCAGACTAGCCATGTTATCTTGGGTATATCTTTACAACACAATCTTACTCCACAGGCATCTTACATTCTGTCAGAGCAAAACTGTGTGGCAGACAAGTTGAGCAGGACAAAGACAGACCCTCATGATCAGGGGGTCATCCAAGATTTAGTCCATCTGTGGTGAGTTCCTCAAGCAGACCTTTGTGCCTCCTCTCTAAACAATTAGCTGTTGACATTCTGCTCCAGGACTCCATGCAAAAATACCTGTAAGACAGATGTCTTTTCTTTTCCTTGGACAAGAATGTTGCTATATGCTTTTTCACCCTTTCCGCTAACATCCAAGATACTTTTGAAGATTCAGAAGGCATCCCACATTTTCATTGTGATGATTCAATGCTGGCCCAGGCAACAGCGATTCTCACTTCTTTTGGAGTTGGTCAGGTACAGTTATCACAAGTTCCCTCTCAGAATAGATCTACTCACACAAGAACAGGGATGCTTCATACATCCCGACAGCAAACAACTTCAACTGACTGCTTGGATGATAGGGTCTTAATTCCATTTAGGCATCTGTTTTCTGAGTGCATGCAGCTGATACAAATCGAGGCAAGAAAGCCTGATACTAGAAAATCATATATAAGCAAACTGAAAAGATTTTCTAGTTGGTGACAATGACAAAACCCTTCAGGGCTAGTGGCTCTCTGGTTTTACAAGATTTGTGTGAGTTACTATCCTGTGACCTATCTTACTTCTCTATCAAGGTTTGTTTGTCAGCTATTTCAGCATGTCTGCCCAAAGATCTTACTCTTTCAATCCATTCTCATGTTAAAATGTTATTGAGAGGTTTATTCCCTTACAGAACCCCAAGGAAACTGGTGGCTTCTACTTGTGATCTAAACATGTTAGATAAACTAACACTTGCTCCACTTGCTCCATTAGAAGTCTATTAGGCTAAAGGCCCTAGAGCCTTTTTAAGCCTAGCCATTCATGCCCCACTTTTCCCAATTATGAATACCCATGGTCTAGAACAACTCTGAAATATCCCTGTGCCTTAGGGCATCTACAAACTGCTCCTGTCCATAAGGGCCACAGGCAACAAGCCAGGGTTGAATTTGTGATTTACTATCCATTGGTTCAATCTGCATTTGAATAGGCTTAGGGAAAAACTCTGTTTCACATGAATGAGGAGTCTGTTCCAGAAAAATAGTTAATCCCTAAGACACATACCTGTCCCTCCAGCATGTTTTACCCATGTCACAGATGAGGTTTAGACCCTTAGATCAGGTAATATCAGTGCTGTCTGCTTTGCAAATGTGTAGCAGATCCATCAGGGCTGAACTGAAGAATGCCTTACAGGTTAGGCATAGATCACTCCTCAGCAATCTGTAGGAGACTGAGTACAGGGACAGGGCTTTGTGGTGATCTGCTTAGGACATATTATTTACACCCTGTACTCTTTTAGTGAAGAGCATCTGTTGCTGCTTCAGCTGTTGCAAATGCCTGGTCAGGTTCATGCCAAAGGGTGAATTGTACTCAATTATTGGTCTAATAAGGGCTGAGTGTAGTGGGAATCTGATCTCCTCAAACCTGGATGCCAAGCCCTTATAAGTTGTGTCACATAGAAGGATTTTCTCATTGCCATGGACACATGATGATCAAAGTTCAGGTTACCATCAACCTGAGTTCCCAAGTCCCTTGCTATATCAATATTGTAATTTTCAGGGGTGATTGTCTTCCCAAAGGGTATAATTATGCTTTTTTTTTTTGCAATGAGTATTAGGTCAGGGTTCTGGAACCATTTATTTGTTCATGTCAGACCCTCCTGGAGGATATCTATATCTTTGGGGGATTCACTGTGCTTGTGCCCAGCTTGCAGTCACAAGCAAATTTTGTCAGCCAAAGGCCCTCTACATTTGACTTGACTGACCAGTGAGGACATTACGTAAGGGGGGAGTGCAACATTCCCTCATACTTGTGAGTACCAGATCCAGGATATTTGCACTCCTAGTAGATATGCAGAGTATATGTTCCATGGTGTTTACATTAACAAAATCCAGGAATCTTTGAGCCTGCATGCTAGTGGTAGTGTATGTATCTCAGTTTATGGTTGCATAGTTGAAATCACCTATGTGAATGACTCCAGTACATTCAAGTATGCAGTATGGTTATCCTGGGTCATAGATGGGGACCTATAGCTAGCAAGTATGAGGTATTGGACTTTACCTAAGGTTAGTTGGACACAGAGTAGCTCCAGCATGTCATATTGTTTTACCAATCTTGAGGTGTGCTACTTTTTATGTACATTGATACACCTCCACCTCTTGTCCCTCTTTGTGCTGTAACTGGTCTAAATGTGTGGAAGGCATTATAGCCTTGTACTGCTGGGGTACCTTCTACGGCTTTAAACCATGTCTCAGTAACTGCACAAATGTCAATACTCTCCAGGGTGAGGAGCACTTCCAGAGAGTGGAGCTTCTTGTTGTGACTCCTAGCATTCAGCAGTAATGCCTTTGGTTTATCTTGTGTAGAATTTACTATGTTGGAAGGTTTATCAGATTGGCATTGCCTAAAAAAGTCACTATGGGGTGAATAATGTTTTAAACAACATCTGAAATCTTGGTGGGGAAAGTTGCAGACCAGTCCTGGCAAAGCAGAGTGGTCTGCTGATCATGTCCTCCCAAGCTGAGAAATATTAGACCCCCGTAGAATGACACCAGGAATTAGCCAATTGTTAAAGTCAATTATCTTCTGCTTTTGTATTGTGGTATCATTCTTGGAGAAGGTGGAATGCTGCTCATAATCTGAAAGCTGTGTCATATCTCTCTTCATATAGTCCAGGAAGGTATGCTCAGGCTATTTAAACCCATGTGGGCAATGGCAGATTCATACTGGTACTTTTGGGTAAATGTCCTGAGTGCACATGTGATCTGGCAGATCCTTGCCTCTGATAGGCAACTGACCATGACTGTCTCCTTGCTCAGCCTGCTCAGGGGAGCATCAGTATGCCTCACAAAAGAGTCCAATGACTAATATATTAGATTCTGTTGCAGTTTGCCTTAGGGGCTTAGAGGTTGAGACATGGTTGTATTTGTCCTGGAGAGTGTTGTCTTTGTAGAGTGTTTGGGAGGTTGCTGTAGGCAGCATATGGGAGGCCTTTGAGTTTTGGGCAGATTGCATTTAAGAGCCTCAGCACATGTGAGTTTATATGTCGGATGCATAGTAAGTATAGGGCATGTGCTACTGGCAACCTGTTTAGGGATATAAATGTCTGTATGCGAGAGCTTTGCATCCAAAGACATTGTATAATTACATCTCTTAGATACTTTGTCAGTCTGCATAAGAATAAAATGGTTGCCAGCAAACATGAGACAATTGCTACATTGTCTCAGGATACCTATTTCCACCAGGCTGGTTACAGAGACAGTAGTAAAGTGTAAATCCCAGGCTGTGCGTCCTCTTTTTTGTGATCTACGAGGGGCAGTGCAATCAGGGTTTGGAGTTGTTGGGCTGGAGGAGAGGTCTATGACTGATCTAAAACAACACCCTTGCAGTAATTCTTCTCAGTGGGCAAACTAGCTGCTTTATACTCAGCTAAATAAATAGAGAAATTCTATATGGAAAATTACAACTCTAGGTGCCTGCCTCTGTACAGGGCTCTGCAAACCACTGCTGCACAACTCAGCACAAGTTATAAGAGATTAGTTAGAGAGGAATCCAATCAGTAAACAGTTAAAATGCATATGTAAGGCTCAGATTGTGCAGCAATTTACAATTCTCTCACTATTTTAAGTGATACTACAAGACTAAGGTACCCAGACAAAGTAAAATGCAACAGTGAACTTGAGGTTCATAACATGAAAAACTGTTTTACTGATTGCTCTAACCTCTGCAAGACTCAATCTTCCATCTCCAAAATGAGGAACACTAGCCCTCATAATGTGGAACAAATGGGCAAAATGTGGAACACATACTAATGGCTTACTAACAATTTCAACTAGGAAGACCATAGGATGGTTAAAATATGCTGGTTTTACATATAAAGAAGATCGTTTAATGAATTAATACGATTCATTTCTATTTACCATAGATTTCACTTAAAAAAATTCCTAACACTGAATGTGTGACAGAGTCTTTCAATGTGGAACTTCGAGGAACTTTGAGGAACATGAACTTTTTAAGACCCCAAATAAGGTGCGTTCCTCATAATGAGGTACACTTGAGAGGTATGAAGAGTATCAAGTTGCAAACGCTTATGGTGAGCAAACCTCTCATTTTTCACAGAGACAGGTTTTCCTTGAGAATTAATCCTTCCTTTATTCCTACAGTAGTATGCAAGTTTACTTTAATCCAAACTATTATCCTTCCAGTTTTCTTTCCTGAACCCAAAAATGAGAGAGGAAAGATGCTCCATACCTTGGATGTCCACAAACAGCTCAGGTACTATCTTGACAGAACAAAATCTGTCAGATCTTCTGATCAGTTGTTCATTTCTTTGAAGATAAGAAGAATGGACAACTTGTGTCAGAGCAGACTATTTCGAAATGGTTGTCTCATGCTATTACTTTTTGTTATTCCCACCACAACAAAACTATTCCAGGCAGGGCCTAGGTTCACTCTATCAAGGCCTTGGCTTCATCTATGGCTTTTTGGAAAGGTTTGAATTCTAGATGCATTCTAGAAGCAGCAACTTGGTCCTCTGTACATACTTTTCCAAAGCATTACAAGCTTGAGTCTTTCTGTAGGTCTAGAACGGGCTTTGCTAGGACCATTCTCCAGGGGCTCCTGGACCCTTTCCCTTCCACCTCCTAAATGTTGTAAGCTATGGTAAACTACCCATATAGCTAAGGCTACTGCAGCAGTGATCAATATGATGAACATAGGACAGTTGTGTAAGTAAACATACCAGTGGATGTTTGAATAATCACTGCTACAGTAGCCACTCCCTCCCTCCCTCCAGCCCCCCCTTATTATTGTATTTTTTTTTTTTGCCAGGATGTGGGCATTCATGTCTTTTTACTCCTAGCTTTGTTCTCTCAGGGCTCACCCTCCCTCTCTCAGTTGGCATGAAAGCTCTGAAGGGCTCAGTGCCCAAACCAGGCTTTTGACAGCACAGCTTGAGCTGTCTAATGGTTTGGGCATGTGGAAGGTGTCCTGAATCTTTGAAAGCTGTCTGGATGTTATATCAATCCTGCATAGCTAAGGCTACTGCAACAGTGATCAATCAAACATCTACTGTCACGACAAATTTACTTACAACTGTATTTTTCTAATTATCCTGATCAGTAGTAAGTTACACTCTGAAGTTAGGGAACCAATTAATACATAAAGGTCACAGTGCTGGCCCCTCACAGACCATTTCTGTATGAATGCCTATTTAGGCTCTGTGCATCAAAAGCCAGGAAACAACAACAGAAAGCCTCAATGTCTTTTGTGAACATCCAGAAAGTCTCCAGTCAAACACAATAATTCTGGTCTTAGAAAAACAATAGGCCTTTGACTGAAGGCTTGGATGGATGACTGTCAGACACTACACTGAAGACAGTCTACAAATTCTTAAGCTGGTACTGGGTGGATAAGATTGTGTAGAGCTGTGCCTCTCCATCCAAAAGAGAAGAACCAGGTACAGTACACAGACACAAATGGGGAGGGTGGGAGGAGGTTAAGGGTATAGAGACAGGTAATGAATTACACTTGAGAAAACAGGGTTTGATAACTTTGTCTTAGCATGTATTTATGGACCAATCAATGAAGTCTATTCAGAAATTTTTCCACCATGTTTTCACTTTTTCCAGGAATTACACACATTTAATAAGAGGTCATACAGAACATTTATGGAGTGATTTTGGCATAGCCAATGATCCTATGTTAAACAGACCTGGATCCTCTGCCAAAAAGATTTTGCTATCTTCTTCTGCAGACCTGACATAACTACACTCACAACTCACTTCAAATCAGTTTCACCCAACTATAGTGTTAATTAAATCTGGACTTTTGTCTGAATGCCTCAAAAACTAAAGCAGTGCTTTTCAAATCAAAGAAAGATTCAATGATCAGCCTAGTTTTCAAAATAATTTTCGTGACAATATATCAACAGAAGTAGTAATATTAGTAAAACTGCATGACATTATCATAAATACAGAACTGAAAATGAACTTACTTGACGACTGTGTAACAAAATAATTCACCAAAAACTGAACTCATATAATAGTATTAAGCAATCCTTGATGATGAAAATAGATTCCAGAGAATGTCATTCATTTACTAGATTTTCCCCACAACAGTAAGGACAGTGAAATGGTAAAATTAATAAAGAAGCAAATATATGTGATCACAGGAAAGTCAGTGCATATTGATCTCCAGCCTGCTAGAGCTCATAAGGTAGACCAGATATCCCATGAGGCTCAGACACATCAGTCAAATGCCACAGACACTATGAAAAAATTGTGACTAATTAGAGTGGCGATGGTTAATGACTGTAGTCCAGAAAGATAGATTTCCATGTTTTTTTGTTTTTTTTACAGTAAAAGACTGTGGCATCTCAGAAGGTAAAGGGAAGTGGCTAAAAGTGTATGTCCCAATATATTGTTAATAACACAGAAGGGGAAAATATAATCCTTTCATATCTCCAAGGAGACAATATTTTTTAACAAAGATGCCAAAGGAGATACAAGAAAACTGTGTCCAGATGAAAGACGAATAGAGTTAGGGTCTTTGGGCTACACTGGGAGAGTGAAGAAAGGGAGGAAAAAGCCAAGGGAGGCCCAGAGAATAACTAAAGTAGAAATTAGTACAATGAAGGAGCAATCACAAAGAAATGTGAAGTGATGCTTTACAAGATTACTCACTGTTAAAAAGGCAGAAATGCATAGACAGGCCTGGAGTTGTCTATATAAGTTTGGGGGTTATGTTGAAACCCGAAAGAGGGTGACACTAGGGGAGAGCTGTAAGAAAATGTTATCAGCCAGACAAGTAGATCCAAGGAAGTAAGGAAGCAGAAGTCAACTCAAAGGGCAAGAAGCACACCTCTCAACCTTTTAGTGCATGAATTCTTGGCAAAACCAAAATATAATGGGGGGACAAACATTTAAAATCAGGGACGTATTCTAAATATTGCAGGTATAAACTCAGAAATTTGATAGTAAAACAAGTTTTCCATTAGCATGCATCTTCCACAGGGTACAGAATCTGAAACTCAAATATCTGTCATTATTTACTTAGTGGTTTCCATCCATAATGATTTACCAGAAAACCAAATATTTTATGGGGAACAGGCCAAAATTATGAGTTAAAAATCTGTGAAATTCTGGACCGTTGAGAGGTATGGCAAGAAAAGACCTAGGTCCAGAATGTGTAAGGAAATATACTTCTACATTGAATGTGCTTTGTAACCCACCTTCTGAAATGCTACCTTCTTGCATCCCCACTACCACACATGCACACACTTATGAACTGTCAGATGTTTCTGTGACAGTGGATGTGCAATGGCATGTTAAGTTAATGGAAAAGATGATGTGCAATGAAGAAAAGTTATAAATAAAACATCATGAAGCTGTACAAATTGTAAATTCCAACAGAGTGTTGTATGATACATGTGTTATGTTCAAGGTAGTTAGTTGACCTTTTCATAGTACTTGCAAAGCCACAAAGAAGTAAAAGTAAGAAAGGAACAAGGGTGCTTAAGCCACTGAGGAATGATGGTCTTCCTCTCTGCCATACTGTTTATGTGATTATTATAGAGCAACATGTTACTAGGGGAATGATTGTCAGTATCCTTACGAAGAACAGTCAATGGCTATCTGATCTTAGTTTGGAAGGTGGGGTCATTCACTGGGAGAGAAAGGTACAAGGATTATTATTGGCTGAGATTGTGATGTAGTCCTACAGCCAAAACTGGACAGGTTGTTTGGGGCAGTCACGTTTCACAAAGGTATTCAAATGGAACTATGGAAAGGGAATGAGAGGGAGAAATTGACAGGGATTAACAGATGTGTGGAGACTAAGACTGGGAAAAGAATTTACATTTTCAAGAAATTAATGCAAACAAGTAAACAGAATGGACAGAGTCCTAGTAAATGGAAAATGTAGAAAGAAGAAGGGGAGGTGCCATAACTGAAAGGTGCTTATCCAACCATGCTCATATGATAATGGTGATAATGGTGATAATGGTGATAATGGATTTGGTAGGAATGGGAACAAGGGGAATGAAAAGAAGATGGAACCCTTGGAAGCAGAAAAGCAAAGGGAGAACTAGGTGGTTGAAGAACATGATTAGTAAAGTGCTGAGTGACAATGTACAGAAAGAAGAGACGGCCAAGGAGCAGTTATTAGAAGGTTTTAAAGCAATTTGGAGAGGCAAGGTGATAGGAAAATCAGGCATACATAAAAATAATAAAAAATAATACAGGAAATTATATTAAGAGGCCAAGATAAGCAACTTGTTATGGAAAGCAGTGTGGATAAAGATGAAGAGGTGTGGTTAAGATGAGCTAGGGTCATAAACCCGAAGGATCAGTTTACGGGGAGGCTCATGAGCAGGTAGAGACAAAAGTAGGGAGGAATAGGATAACTGAGTACAGAGCCCAGTGTATACAGTATATACAGTTACCATGTAACCAGGCAGCAAGCCACAAATAATATTGTCACCATTGTGGGTGTTGCAGGGGTTACCAGATGATCCCCACTCACAGCCTCCAGACCATGGCAGAGATGGCATACAGTACTGCACATGCAGACACAGAGTGTGGTGGAATGTGTTTTCAGGTAACCTGGAGGATGCTCCCATTGTCTTGATGCATCCAATGGGGGACTGCAGTATTCATCTGACACCTGCAGACAGATATTTGTAGTGTGTGCCATGCTGCATTACATGGTTATAGTGGAACAGCTTCAAAAGCAGGCAAACAACCCAGCATGGTTAACCATACCTGTTGGAGAAGTGGTCAAGGAGAAGAGAGGCCAGTCACAGGAGGACCAGAGAGCAGCAGACCCCCATGTAAGTCAAAGACAGATTAAATGCATCCCACCACTGGTAGAGAGGCAGGGCCTGGTCCACATCTATGAGTCATGAGACAGACAACAAAATATAAAACAGATGTATGCAGTATCAAGTTCAGACAATACAGTGCAATGACTTACCACACTTTTCATTAGACATTTCCTTACCCACATAGTTTAGGAGTGGGCAGCACACAGTTGTCATCATCATTTGAGGGAACACGATGACAGATGACAGCAATACTGTCATGTGGGCTGAGGTGATAGGAGGTGGATGTTGTAGGTATGTAGTATGATAAAAGGTTTTGGGAAGTTAGGGCTTGTATCTTCCCATTGATGGGTTGAGCTGCTGTGTAGTGAATGTTGGCAGTGTGCACTGTGCTGGCCCACTCTCTACAGGTTTGATGCAGTCTATGGCATGGATTTGCAGAACTACAGGAATATGCATGTGCACCCTGACTGGTCATCTTATATAAGGAGACATTAGATATAGCCTGACCATGACCTGGATGATGGCCATAGATTAGTATGGTGCAATATGGCATTGCCACTTTATATCATACTAATGCAAGGTCTTCTTCCAGATGAACTTTCAGGAGCACCTACCTGGCCAGCATAGTGGCCCTTTGTACAAAGGTGATGCCTGGCACAAGTTTGTCAGGACAGTGAATGATGTTATTGCCATCACCCATTCTGGTGATCAGTGCAGGCATCACTAGAGTGACCTATGGTGGCATCAATCCAACTTGCATAGTCAGTGGGAAGCTGAGATTATGGACAGTCAGCCAAAGTTTTACTGTAAGCATATTTTCCCTCTTTTCTTTTTACTGGTCCACCACCGTGCCAAGTTCTTCCTGCTTTGTATTAGATTGGCTGAGGTGCAGAGGGCTAATATGTAATGATGACGCATAAGACAAGAGCACTTATCCCAGCACTGGATTGCATATACCATGTATTCTATTGCACTGTACAGCTTTTTATAGCCAGAGTAACATATGTGTGTTTTAATGTGATCTTTGTTTTCCCTTCTTTCTGCAGATCCATTTGTGATGTTAGCAGGATGGGTGGCAGTCACCTCAGCCTGTACTGGTTGATGCCTCAATTTCTTGGTCACCAGACCTGCCTCTCAGCAGGGGGATAAAGGTCACCCTGCTGAAGATAACCTGGAGGGTTCACTGGTGTCCACTCTAGCCACCACTTGAGAGGAAAGTAAAGGCCTCTCTTATGATAGTGATCCAGAGGGGTCTCCTGCTATTTCCTGGTGTCAGTTGTGTATGTTTGTGATTTCTGAAGTTCACTGACAGCTGGACACCCACTGCACAACAGTGAAGCATCCCTTGGCCTAATTTGTTGCATTTTTTGATTGGTAGGCCTTAACAATTGGAATATAAGAGACAGAGCCTACATATAGCATCATCTATTAAGGTGACTGATGTCTATGTGGGTTATTCTCTGGGCCAGTACAGTATCCAAGATGTATCCTATGCTATGCCCCATCCATGTATTCACCATGTTTTGTGCCACTCCTAATATTTTGTTAGTTGTCCAGTTCTCCACATCATCAATTGTCCACCCTCTCTCACTTAGTGTCCATCCACTGTTTTCCCTACCTTTTGCATCAATAATACCACTATCTGTCTGTCTCTGCATTAAATATTTGTTTGTCTGTCCCTGCAATTTTCTCGTCTCTCTCTATCCCTTCCACAGCCATTCCTCACTACCTTTGCAGGCTACATTTACTCTTCCTATTTGAAAAACAGAATTTTTTATAGCACAAAAATATATTTGCACTTCTCCCCATCACCATCACCATCAGTTATTCATTAGGGTTCCCTTGTATTTCCTCTGCTTGTATTCCCCCTTTTCTGATGTTTCTATCTCCCCTTTCCCCCTGTACATGATGAGCTGAATTGGTACTATGTTGTGCTGGCCTTCCTTAGCTTCTATGCCACCATGCATGTGGCAGTAGTGTGGCATTTTGTTGCATGCATGAGCATGCACAGCCTTAAGCGTGCTGCAGCATGCTTACCTTCATTCCCGTCCTTTCACATCAGCCATTCTGATTGCATGCACTTTGCTAAAGGGATTCCTCCACTAATCCTATCTATACATGGTTCCATTCATTTAATATGACACCCTTTTCTCTCACTAACAAAGCTATTCAAGCCCTGATACATATCCAAGCAGCTATAGGTCTTGTCACACTAAAGGATGTGTTGTGCAGCTGTGACACATTTCTCTATGAACCCCAGCCCTTATGTTGGTAACTTCACCCCTTTAGACCATATGTTTTCCTGCAAGCAGATTTTTGTATGTCCTACCTGAAATCTGTTTTGTCTTTCCATCCTCTTTTTTCATCTGCTTCATACATTCTTGACCCTATAGTTTCCACTACAATGATATGCTGCTGTCCTATGCCTCTTTGTTTATAAGAACAGTTCTTCACTCTTTCTTGGATGTAACCCATTTTATTTACATTACATGTTCATAACTGCTATTTTGTTTTGAAGTTCTAAAGCCCTTGACCCTGAGTTTCTAGAATATTTGATGTATAACACTCAAGTTTGGTTGTCTTTCCCTAGGCAATTTGAAGTCTATATACAACTTCCAGAAAAAAATTGAATTTAGAATTGAACACATTATTTTTGGGTGTGGTCTCACTACCCAAACACGGCACTATTTTAGGTACTGTAGTGACGTCCTTCCCTATTAATCAAAGCATGCACTAACCTGCATTACTGCTTTGTTGAATTACACAACCACTTCTAGGTCATCAGACATGATTATCCACAATTATAAGATTCTATATGACGTATCTGTGTCTTCAGGCAAACAGTATTTACATGTTCTTGAAGAATTTCACAGTGATATTTGTTTTGCATCTCAGTATAAGCAAGGTATTATTGCATTACAGTTAGGTTGAAATTTCAGTGCCCATGTCCACCCAAAAGTTATTGTATTGTTCTTTTAAATCCCGGTGTTTTATTTTGAGTCTGATCACTACATATCAGTATAACAACAGTGATTGTTAATATACGTCAACCGATTCTAAGACAAGTTCTGAATACCTGCCCAGTCCTAATTCTTGTGTAGGCTGTTCAGCAAAGCAACTCACAGATAATTAGACATATATTAGGCCTTGAATAGCACTGGCATACCAAGCAAAGGGCCACATAAAAAACACTGGTGCAGTAGTAGCTGCAGCAGGCTGCTATACAACAGGAGCTGTTACTGTGGGGTAAGAGATCAACAGGACGGATATCACAGCTGAGTCAGACTAGCATGGCTGTGTCACTGTAGCACTGCAAAGCTGTGTCTTACACTCACCTGGCAAAAGAAGAACAGCACAGCAGCCACTGGAAAGGGCCACTGTGGATGTACACAGCAACACACCAATCCTGTTTATCATATAAATGCTGAGGAATTGGGGTAAATAGGAACATAGGAAATGGAAGAATAGCATGCACAGATAAACAGTCAAGAGTAACCACAAGGTAGGAAAGGTTTTGAGGTAGGAAAGGTATTTTTTGCATGGAAATAACCCCTTTTGTAAGTTTACAAAAATGGGGAGGCAGCGAAGGGAATAAGGGACAACTATGGATGGGATACAGGGAGAATGGCAAGCAGACAGACAAACACAGAACACAAATTCAGACACATGGGTGGCATACAAACAGGTGTTGGGGGGATTCGACAGAAACAGGTATACAGATTGAGGACAAGTAATGGGAAGGATTGGAAAACCAAAAAAAAAAAAAAAAAAAGAGGGAATGAACTACAAGATTAATTAAAAAACACCAGGATAGGTTTCAACTGGGGTCTTGGCATAGTTAGATGTCACGCCAACACTGAGGGCAACAAACCCAGGCATCACTCACTTAGATGGCCAATGTGATGGGCTACTTGCTAACCTGATATCTCAAAGGACAAGGTCTCCCAGTTGTGTGACTCCATAAGCCTCACCAGAAAGCAGTCCACATCACCAATACATGGATCCAATTGCTAGTGCATTTCTGCAGCCACCACAACTAATGCAGGGAAATCAGGGGAGATTCCCTCTGGTTCACTTTCAGAAGAGGAGCCTTTAACCCCTACTGAGAAGCAAACAAGATGGGTAAGAGTGAACCCTTCATGTCACCTTCACCAGACCTGGCAGCCACTTGTGACCTAGCACTACAGGCACAGGTCAGCACAACCAGATGACTGTACCTTGTCTCTTCCTCTTCCACAAGTGGAGCTGCAGAAGGACAACACAGTGGGAAAAATTATTACACGCATACTACAAACACAGCTGCAGTTGTGCAGTGGACAGGCACATATATCATATGCACTGCTGGGAGAGGTGCTTCCCTGTTCTGCAACACCTAACCATTTTCAGCTGCCCTTCCTCCACTGCTGGAATACAGTTTGTGCACTGTTAAGTATAAATGTGCAATAGTTATGATAGTAGAAGACAATCATACTGGAAAGAAAATGCTTACAGTCATTTCAGGCTCTTGCTCATGAACTTCTGTCTCACACTGATGGGTGGGTGGGGGTGGCACTGCTTCTGGTTACTGTACTTATGTTGGCACCTCTTACCACAATGGATGATGCAAGTAGCATCAGCAAACATTTTAGCAAGCTCACACCAATCATCCACCTTTGGCAAATGGCTGCCATAGTTGCACAGCAGGAACTCTTTGAAATTCCTGTGCAGGAAGGAGAAGACATTCTCTTCTCCCTAGCACATTATGCCAGTGTTCTGTATTTCCCAATCTATGCATTAAGCATGACCACTCACTCAGGTGTGCTAGAGTAGCAGAATGTTAGCCTTGCGTGTGCATGGATGCACATCTGTAAATTATGTGTCATACAATGTATCTACAGACATGCACATCCCACAAGCATGACCATACAAGTCACATGCTTAGTGCCAACTTGTATTGATAGTGCATAGGCAGTGGCAGCAGATCACAGACAGTGGCACTAAATGGCTTCACTACTATATTCTAACAGGGTCTTTTCAGCACAATGTAAGGCATCTGCATCATTTCATGAAACACTACTTGGGTCCCTAAAACTGTGAAATGGAAGAATTTCAGTAAAGATTTTATAGATGTGGAGCTTCACAGAGTTAAAAATTAAGTCCTGCCTGGAAAAGTACCTAATCAAGAATAATAAACCCAGTGGTGGATGTCAGTGACAGTGAGGCAGATGTCATGACATATGTGTAACTTAGAACACATAGTCTGCATCATCTGCCTATAGGTTCATAGGTTGGTACTGGGCTATCTGCCCGAAGGCATATATTAGCCCAGCCACGTTGTGCAGTATTCACCGCCCCTTTAGTAGTTCCCTAGACCCTTGTACTAGCAGCTAGTACCCTTGGCCCCTATCTAGTAGTGCTGTTGGTGTAATCCCCGGTGTGAACTTTCTGTTACCCATCCACTCATCAAGGTTCCTCTTGAAGAGTGATAGTGAGGGGCTCTGTCTTATGTAGATCGGGACCCAGTTCCATAGCAAGGGAAGTCTCTGCGAAGAGAATCTATCCCTCCAGCATGTTCTATTCATTGTTGTGTTGAGGTTTATATCCCTAGAGCGTGTAGCTTGAGTAGATTTGGTTTTGCTAAGATGGAGCATGTTCAACAATTCTGGGTTGGACATGGCTCTATACGTTAGACAGAGATCACCTCTGAGAAAGCGGTATGCAACAGAGAACAGTCTTAGCTTTTTCAATCATGCTGCATAGGCAACTGTTTGAGGCCAGTAATCCTCTTGGTTAGGTACCTCTGTGGTCTCTCCAGCTGCTGGAGATGTCTAGTCAGGTACATTCCAATTGGTGCATTGTACTCAATAATGGGTCTGATGAGGGAAGAGTAGAGGGGCACCATTACATCCTTAGATCTTGATGTGAACCCTTTCATGATCAGATGGGTCACATAGAAGGATTTTCTAACCACTTTGGCAACATAGTTATCAAAGGAAAGCTGACTATCTACTTGGGTCCCTAGATCCCTTATTTCTTCTTCAGATTTCAGGGCATTACCTTCTATGTTGTAGTTTGCGGGTACTCTGTTTTTTTCAAAGGGAATTACTACGCATTTTTTTTTTTTTTTGCATTTAGCTTGAGACCATGGCTTTGACACCATGCATCAGTCTCATTTAGGCCCTTCTGGAGGATCTCCATATCGGCCGGAGACATTATAGCACCCAGTTTGCAGTCGTCCGCAAACTTAGTCAGCCACAGCCCTTCCGTGCTTGCCTGTACTTCTGAGAAGTATATGCCAAACAGGAGGGGCCCCAGGACAGAGCCCTGAGGCACACCACTCATTACTGGTCTGGATTCGGACCTAGATCCTGCTACTCTTACTTTATGGGATCTGTCTTGAGAGCCAGTTTGTGATCCATCTTGTGACGTAAGGGTTTATGCCCAGGCTGGTGAGCTTATCAATAATACTTGAATGGGGAATGGTGTCAAATGCTTTAGCAAGGTCAAGGTAAGCTGTGTGTACCACCTTTCCCTTATCTATAGCCTGAGCAACTGTCTCAAAGAAATACACCAGGTTCGGGAGGCATGATCTGCCCTTGACGAAGCCGAACTATGTGGGGTCCAGTAACTGGAGGTTCCCAATCTCTCCATTTATGAGCTCCATAATGATTTGCTCCATAGCCTTACAGATCAGACTGGTCAGGCTTATTGGTCGGTAGTTCCCAGGGTCAGTTGTGGCCCCACCCTTGTGTAGCGGGACCACCATTGCCGTGCGCCATTCTATGGGCACATATCCTGTGGAGAGGCTGACACTGAACAGGGTATTAAGATGCGGGGTTAATTCCTTTTGGAGCTCGTGTATGACACAGCCTGGGACACCATCTGGTCCCATGGAGGCAGTGGTTTTAACTTTAGATAGAGCCTTGTTAACCAACGTATCAGTAATAATTGGACTTACACAATCCCCTGGAATGGTAATAGGCCCTGTAGGTGATGGGGGGGGGGGGAGATTTGTACTGAACCTGTCAGCCCAGATGTTGGCAATGTCAAAAGGGTCAGTGTATTTTGTTCCATTTTGTTCTAGCTCAGAACAGACCTGAGCATTGCCATTTAGGTTTTTGACGTAGCCATAGAAGGCCTTATGGTTATCCTTGGCATCCTTGGCAACTTTCTTTTCAAAATTACCTTTAGTTGACTTGATGAGGGCCTTCAATTTCTTACTAATGCTGATCAAGGATGATTTTTCTACTTGAGATTTGGCCTTTTTTTGTATAAGTCTCCTCCTTTTATTGTAAAGTTTGCTTATGGCCAGGGTCCACCAGACTGATTTCTTCTTGCTTAAGGAAGGAGTCTTGGTTTTATTTGGGATAGTACGGTTCATGCAATCCTGAAGATGCATATAGAGTGCCTTGGTGTAGGATTCCGCATCCTGGATATCATTATCCTTCTGCAAGGGAATAGTGAAGCTTTCCACTTCGGATGCAAGTAGTTTGAAGTTTGCTTTGGAAAGGTTTTTGACTATGGTTACTTTGATTGGGGGAGGTGGAGGGGTGAGGATGTCCAGGGTTATCAGTTTGTGGTCAGATCTGACCAAGGAGGTAGTGATAATGGGTGTGGTACAATGGGCGCCCATATTTGTGATATATCCCCCCTATGACTGGGGGATGTAAACCATGAACACTAGAAACCATGGGAAGGGCATGCTGTAAAGGGTTTATGGTTCCAGAGCAGTATATTGAGGCAATGTTGCAGTATGTAAAAGGAGAGGGGAGGGTGTGCATAACACAGATCTATATCACTTTATCGAATGGCTATTCAGCAAATAGCCATTCATTAAACCCCTATTTATAGAAGTCGCTCTTCATTGAACAGTGAATTTTAACTAGGGGAAATCACCAGTTGGCCAACCAACCCGCTGTAAAAAAAACATAAAATTTAAAACCTATCAAGGTGGGGGATTAGGCCCCCCACATCCTCCACAATTAATATACCAACGCCAAGATCGCACTACAGTGGGGAAAACAGCAAATTAAGATGGTGGCCAACCACTGATTTGCATTAGTTAAACTTTGCCGTTCAATAAAGAGTGGCTCCGATAAATAGGAGTTCGATGAATGGGCTATTCACTGAATAGCCATTCAATAAAGTGATATAGACTCGCATAACGCTAAGTGCAGCTGAAAAGCAGGTATATAAGGGGGGGTGATGAGTGGTTGTGGACATAGGCATGTACATCCCACAGCATGCCATACAAACACACTGACTGATATATTTTGCCCACAGGTGTACATAACATGGTCACCTGACATGTCACCTGTATCTGTGGGTGTTGGCCAGGTCATAGATGCTGCTGCTGATAGTCAGGCTCATTACATGACATGTCCTGTCCAGGTCACATGCATCATCCTATAGATCTTTCCACTTCCTTGCTATGGTCTGCATCAAACCCCAACACTGCAAGCCAACACAGTGGACACCAAAAGTGAAGTTATGGCAGCTCAGCCCCTCCACTGGAAAATGTGATCCCTAACTCCTCACAATTACCCAGAATACATGGTTACCATGTTACTCACCCATGACCCTGTTACAAATTATAAAGATGCAGTCACCTGTCACTGTGATCCCCCACCTGTGCAGGAGATAGTGACTTTGCCCTGCCAACTCCCAAACATGTGTGGGTATGATGATGTCTGATACACAGCATGGCCAGTCCATGCACTATCTTGCATAGTCAGGGTGTGATAATGCATGCACCACTTTATCGTGTGTTTTCGGTGGGTCTCCTTCAGTAGACCAAAATACCACTTACCCGAATTGCAAATAAGTGAGATGACAAAACCAAAACCGCATTTTAATGAGCATGCTCATCACTGAAGAAGATTCCTTGGAAAATAACCATTTGGCCAACATGACAAATTTGCCTTTTTCCCCACTATAGTGCGATCTCAGAGTTGGATATTTAGTTGGGGCGGGGGGGGGGGTGCTTTTCTTTTTATGTTGTCCAAGTAGTTTTTTTCCCCGGGAATCTGTTTAAGTGATGTGCACTTTCGTTAAAATGCGGTTTCAGTTTTGTCTTCTCGGTTATTTGTAATTTGGGTTAGTGGTATTTTGGTCTACTGAAGTAGTCCCGTTGTCGATATCATGTTTCACCTTTTTTTCTAGTGTTGCCATGTATTGCACCCACCTCTAACTCAGCTGTAGTATTGCTTCATGCCGTTCCCTTAATTCTATACCCTGCCTTTCTGTGCTACGTACAAGTGGAACACCCTGCCAAGATGTTCATCAACTACTCCATCTGTTTGTGCAATGCTGTGTTATGTAGTGTGGCATACACAACAAAAATCTTGCTGCAGATATCTCTGTTAGATTGAAGGCGCCCTACAGAGATGTCTAGACATCAGAAGTATCCCTTCAGTAGTAGTCTATATATGCTACTATAAATCACAATTAATCGTGGGTTATGACCATTTCTTCCATGATCTTGGGTGCTGCACATGGAGGTTATCAACTGGTGTACTAGGGTATATCCAGCAGTGCCTGCAATACATAACATATACATGTTATGTATGGATTTCTCCCTACTTGCATGGTACCTCTGTGTATAGACCAGTCTATCCAGCATGTCTGCAGCTGCCAACCAAATGACCCAAAGGGAAGTCTTTCCAGAGGAACCTTTGGTAAATGTGTGAGTTGTGATTAATGGACACATTATAGATAAGCCCTTGGCATTACAGACCACCTTGTGGTTACTGACACAAGCTGCTGTGGTACTGCTGCAGCTATTTTGAAAACTCTTATCAGGTACACCATGAATCGTGGTGTACAAAATGGGTGTGTGTTGCAGCGCAGCGTGCCAGTTTTATACATTTACTGATCAATCTACCAGTCTAGATGTCATCATTTGTATAATCATGGCTCATTTACATGTCATTATTCAGTCATTAGCATGCACTGCATATCATGCTTTAAGACAGTTATACAGTAGATTTGTTTGGTATATCTCAGTTTGTCTTACCTTATAATTCACTTCATTTATCCATTCATTTACCTCATAGGATCCCTCATATTTTGCTAGAAACTTGTTTTCAATTGTAGAGGCCAGAACTTAAATTTGCCCTAGGATTCATTAGTCCTTACACCTAGTGTATACCACTCAGAGTGAATAGACAACACAAGCATAACTTGTACCTTCTTCCTCCTAATTTCAGTTTCCCCTTCTGATTTTCATGGAGAGGATTCATAAAGGTTACCACAAAATTTACATTACATGTACACTTAGTCTAACCTTTGTGAGTAACTAGAAAGCACAACAAAAACGTGGTAGGGATTTTCTGGAATACAGACTGTGTACACTAAGAGTGCACTTGGACTCCTGAAACTTCATGTTCAGGACATTTCTATTATAGAAATGCCAGCACTACAAAATACTAAAAAAACATTAAAAATACAAAGCAAAAAGCAGATGAAGCAGTTAAAACAAAGGTTTACTCACTCCCTAGTGCCTCAGCAAAAGCCTTCTAGGGGAATCATACAAAATCTAAAATGCATACCATGTAACTAACACCAACAATTGTTCAATTAATCACATCAGCAGTTTAAAAACATACCCAAGCAAAACATTACATTAAATTATACTAAATTATATTAAATTAAATATTTACATTTAGTCTCATTGTTTATTCCATTAGGTACCAGGGTCCCACATTTAATAATCATTCTAGCATCTAACATACTTAAGGTACTGACTAAATTACCCCCATTAGAAAAACGTACACTTGCAAGGACAACAAAAAGAAAATCATTAACATCACCATTATGATATGCATTAGCAAATGCAGCAACACTATTTAAAGAATTATTTCCCCTAATATTCAAAAAATGTTCATGTATGCACTTTCTGACCATCCTTTTGGTTTGGCCTCTATACCAAATAATTTTCACACAGTTGATGTTAATGACATACACTAACCCATTGGTAGAATGTGAAAAATGTTCTCTCACCTTACGAGTTTTACCACTGACATTGTGTTCATTACCATTTAAAACATGCCTACACACATTGCACTCTCCACATTTAAATATGTCCACTCTTTCCAAACTAATGTTATACAAAGGGAATTAATAAGACAAAAATTCAGCTGAATTCATAACTCTTGAATATGAAAAAAAAAACAGGGAGTTTAGGTAACACTTTTCATGAATTATAACACAACATCAAACTATGCCAATTGTTTTTGACAATGCAAGCAAAAGTTTCAGAAAAATGAGAACATCCAGTACTGCAATATAATGACTCATTCACACAGTCCCTAATGTAACTGTTCCCCTAACCCCTTCATCATTAACACCAAAACCTTTATGTCCACAGTTCTGTATCAAACTTTCAGAATAACCCTCTGTTTCAATCTAACTTCCTATTCATTCAATAAATCTGGAAGTGCTTCAACATTTGTAGGAATATTTTTAACCCTTATCAATTCTCCTAAGGGCAATAGCTGTATCAGATAAGGAGGATGTGCATTATTAACATGCAAAAAATTATTTGTTGTAGTATCTTTCCTCTATAATTTTGATGTAACAAATGATCCATTATTTCCCATTAATATAACATCCAAATAATTCAGTCTTATCAGATACTGCAAAATCAGACTCAATATCCCATTCATTACTATTAAAAAAAAATCAGAAAATCTCTCCATCCATGTGAAGCAGAGTTCCTCCCTAACCCAATTTAAGTGCAACCTGGACAATTGGATGGGGAACATGAAATCCATCCCTGGTTTGGCACCTACGTATCTAATGGACACAGGCAACCTGTAAATGGTTCATCTCCCTGGCCCCTGCTTGTAAATGTTTCATCTCCCAGGCCCCTGCTTACACTTATCAAGGGCATCAGAACTTGTCAGAGATTTGGGATGCATGGCTAGGCTTAAAAAGGTCCTTGTAGTCGTTAGCCTAGTAAATACCCATGAACCTATAAATATACAGCCTCTGATTTGTTCCTCTTGCATAAGAAAAGTAAATTATCTATAACACTTGCAATACACCACATGCAACACATAGCCCTCCAGAACACACACCAGCACTGCCTTTACATAAAAACACAAACTACACACCCACCTTCACGGAGGTTCTCAATAAAAATCTACCCAAACAGCAGAGACCTCCAAGGCAGAACCGCACTCGACCACCACAACACAACACTAATTATGAGACACATAACCCTCCTAAACAGTGTGCCACTCAACCAAAGCCCCTAAGGCAAAACAGCATGCCCAAGACACTAGTCATAGGTGACTCGATAGTGAGGCACACTGATGTCCCACTCACTAGGTTGAATAAGGAGAAAGTAACAGTCAGCTGCCTGTCAGGTGCCAGGATCCACCACATAACGTACGCATTCAGGTTCCTCAACAACAGGTACAAATATAATTTTGTCATTGTACATGTGGGTGTGAATGACCTGAGATGTACCTCCCTGTACTACATGAAAAGAGACATGGAGTAGCTCTCGGATTATGTAGCCCAGTTGGGTATGACCCAAGCCCTGAGCAGCATCCTACCATCACCCACAATGGTACCACAGTACAAGCAGAAAATGATTGATTTCAACAAGTAGCTAAGTTTCTGGTGTAATTCTAAGGGGATCCAGTATCTGTCTGCCTGGGATGACATGATTGACACACCTTGATGCTTTGCCAGAGATGGCCTGCATCTGTCATCCCTGGGCTTCCGAATCTGGATACTTTCCAAGGCTATTGCCACCCATATAGTGCCTTTTTTAGGTGGTGTTCCAAAGACTAAATTACCACCGTAACAGCTACAAACAAATGCAATCTGGGGGGGTCATGCTGCTCAACGCTAGAAGTCTAAATCTCAAAATGCACTTGCTCAAAGCACTCCTTAAAATGGAGAACATCGACATTTGTGCTGTAACAAAGACCTGGTTCAAGGCAGCAGAAAGCACCCCTGCACTACCAGGCTATAACTCATTCCACACCTTTCAGCCCGAGAACTTGGACCGAAGCTCCAAAGGTGATATTGCGGGAATGGGTGCCTGTTTCGGAGAACTTGTTGGGGTCAGAAACTAGGATCCAATCTATGATTGAGCCACTGCTATTGCTTTTAGCTGGTCTAGTTATATTTGTAATTGCTTGGGTAAAGTTGTAGAGGTTGATGTTGGGGGGGGTAAGGAGTTATCTACCTAATTGAGCCAATTTATATACACATCACCAAGTATGATTGTTTTGTTGTTAATTTTTGTGGAGATCCAAGCTAGGATTTCTTCTAGAAGTGATGTATTATTTCCTAGGGGTAGGTATAATGTTGTAATACATATGATTTTGTTATTATTTAGTTTTAGGAAAGCAATTAGTATTTCAGCATTTGAGAATTGGGGTATTGAAGATGAGTAGAGGTAATGGAGAGGCTATGTGGAAAGAATAGAGCAATGCCTCATCCTTTTTTACTGGGTCTGTCTGCTCTGAGGCATGAGTAACTGGGTGGAAGGAATTCAGGGTCTTTGATATATGGTTTTAGCCAGGTTTCAGTAGTGGCAAGTATGTCTGGTTTAGTCTGGGATATCCAGGCATGGAATTCAGGAATTTTATTCCTAATGCTTTGGAGGTTGATAGTGGGGAATTTTAGTGATCTATGGAAATTGTTGCTGTTGGTGGTAGTAGGACTGGTTCCTGGGTTTGGGTTAATATCTCCACAGAGAGAGAGAAAAAGTTTAGTGATAGAGGACATTAGACCAGGTCATTTAAATGTCACATTAGACTGATTTTTGTATGCTAATGTGAAGGGGATGGAGTGGTTATAAGAAAAGTGTTTAGGTTTTAAGAGAAAGATAGGGTTAGGTTGAATGAGGGTAGGAGATATGTCAGAATAGGAGGTTACTGATGGAGAGTGTATGTTGGTGACTGGTGTGGTCTTGGGAGATAGATAAGGTGATTTTAGGGATGTTAAATTTATAAGTATTATTAATATTAGAGAGAGTGTAAGGTGGTATGGAGAGGAGTGGAGGAGAGACATAGTATTAGCATGGGCAAGTGACTGAAATGGGTGTGTTGTAGGTAGTTAATAAAAGCGTTAATAAATTCAGTGCTGGGACTTGAACTCATTCATATTCATCACGGCAACGTTTTTGGACTGAGATGGATTATTGTAGGTATGGATGTTGAAGTGTGAGGTGAGGGATATGTAAATGTAGAGGGTATGGGGTGGGTTGGTAGTTAGGAGGAGGTTAGGTTTAGGGGAAAGGAAATGAGGTCAGAGTTAGGTAGTAAGGGGTGGGGTGTATGTAAGTATAAATGTAATTGATGTAGGGGTGGGTGGGAATGGGGTAGAGGAATGGAGTGAGCCCGAGCGAAGTGAAAGGTGAACAAAGTGGAAAGAGCCCGAGGAATATGTGTGCAAGCACTGAGAAAAACAATCAAGTAAGTATTATGGCTGACAAATAATTTGCACACTAAGATCTCACATTTGAAAGATTCTATGGAAATACTTTGGTTCAAAAGCAAAAACCAAATGGAGGGAAGTCTAAACAGAAGTATCTGGGGATTAGAAAGACTTGGGTAGGAGCCCTTAGCAGCACTTGTACTGGACAAGCAGGAAAGAGCCCATTTTGTTTTTTGTTTTTATTAGCTATTAGTTATTATCTATATGGACAGACTCAAAAAAACTCCAACTATTCTCTGTCTCATATCGTCTACTTAGAGGCGATCTCTGCTTGACTTACAAAGCCATGTCTGACCCTGAACTGTTAGAAATGCTACATCTAAAGAAATCCCAATCTCTCCACACCACACGCTCCAGAGTCCTCAAACGCATTACCACAATCAACAGAACATGCTGAAAGGGCAGGTTCATAACCCAGAGACTGCCCATGCTATGGAACAGACTTCCCATAGATGTCAAGCAGAGCACCTCAGTGACCCTCTTCAAGATAAATCTTGATGACTGGATGGGAAATAGAAAATTCATCCCAGGGATAACTCCAGTGGCTCTACTTGACAGAGGCAGTGGGAACTAAGGTCGGGTGGCATGATGCCAGGGTAGTCCAATGGATAGGCTTGTAAAGGCCCCAGGGCCAATAGCCTACTACACAACTATGAACCTATATGACTTACATATTGTGCAACATTATCCACCATAATAGCATGTGTAAACATGAATGTTCTTTCAAAATCTGTCATAAAATATTAGCATACACTGCTAATGGATAAGGGGCACCCACTGCTGTGCCTTTCTTTAGAACAAACTATCTTCTTCTATATTTAAAAAAGTTATGAGTCACACAAAAATAGAACAATGCCAAAATGTAAGAAAAGTCATCCTTCCTTAAATAATGTGAAATTGCCCTACGCGGTGGTGCAGCCGTAGCATTGTTGCCTCACAGCAAGAGGTTCTCCCATTCGATTCTCAGCTGGAGCGCCTTCTGTGTGGAGTCTGCATGTCCTCCCCACGGTCGAATGGCGTTCGAAAGACATGTGTGAATGGGCGTGCCTTCGTTGAAGGTTGTGGGTCGGGCTGGCACCTCGGCACCGTAAAAATCTACTGCCAATCATTAGCGGACCGGAGTTCCACTGTGGCGACCCCTAACCAGGAAAAAGTCGAAAGAAGAACCATGAATATTCTGTATAGCAGTACAAACCCTTTACATCCAAACCATGCCAGTAATATCAGTTTTGCCAAATAATGTTCTTCAATTTAAGTACAACTGCTGAAGTATTATTTACATAAGAAATAGTCTTACTGTCTAGTAAAATGCCTACTCTTTCCACATCCAGAGCAGTCACAATGGGGAGTACACAGAAGCACCCCCCCCTCAGAAAAGTATGTGCCTTTGTGAGTGCCCCAGTCCCTGATATGCTTAAAAACTCCACATGCAAACATAGTCACTTTTCAAAGCACAATTTCTGCACTCTACCCTGGCACACAAGTATAATTCCACAAATGTTCTTATAGAAGAAAGACTCCAAGATGTATTTTTGCAGACAGGAGAAGTACTGATTTTTACAGTTGTCAGATTAATACATTGTAAGAAACTCAGATGTCTTGTATTTTAGGCAGCAGTCGGGAGATAGTGTATGCCTTGGGAGATGTCTTATACTACATTTTTTCAAGCTGCAGCTGTCTGTGTGCAAAATACCTAAATTAGGGAGTTCTGCTTAAGTGACTCATTCAAAGTCATAGTTTGAGGTAGAAAGAATCAAACCTTGTACCCTTGAGGAAGCTCATTAAAAGTCTGGAGCCTTAATACTCTAGACTAACTGCCAGACTGCCTTGGTAAATCAGTCATTTTCATTTTCACAGTTCTCATTGTTCAGAAAATGCATGCCCATGAATACTATTTGTAGTTTGGTTAACCAGTGAAGTGAGTTAAAGTTGACTGGCACTTAAGGCTCTGAGCTGTTAAAGAATTGCTTCCTATAGTCAAAAGTAAAAGGTTTGACTCCTCCCACTTCAATTTGCCTATGGTGTGACTTAAAGCAAGTCACTCAGGCTGTACACCTGGGGTCACCCCTGAAATGGATACTTTCTCATGTGAGTTTATCTGATTAAGAAACAAATAAAAAACAGCATTTAAAATTTTGTCCATTTTGGGGCCTCCCATCCAACATGATTTTTGGTTTTGTCCAGAATTCTTGAGCAAAAAATATGAGAATTATTTTGGTCTGTTCCTTGCAAAAATATGTGGCTTTTTAGCATACTGTTGTGGATCACAGTCACTAAATAATGTCAGCCATGTGAGTTTCAGACTTTGTGTCATACGTTCATAGATTCATAGGTGTTTACTAGGCTAATGACCACAAGGCCTTTTTAAGCCTAGCCATGCATCCGAAATCTCTGGCAAATTCTGATACCCTTGATAAGTGTAAGCAGGGGTTTGGGAGATGAAACATTTACAGGCAGGGGCTTGGGAGATGAAACATTTACAAGCAGGGGCCTGGGAGATTAACTATTTACAGGTTACCTGTGTCCATTAGAGACAATTGGGTTAGGGAGGAACTCTGCTTCACATGGATGGGGAGCCTGTTCCATAGATGGGATAGTCTCTGGGATAATACTTATCTCTCTAGCAGGTCCTATTTATATCAAAGGCAAGATTTAAGTCTTTAGCCTGGATAAATCTGGTGCTGTTTGTTTTGTGGATATGCAAGAGGTCCATCAGAGTAAGGTCTGACAATGCCCTGCATGCCAGGGATAGATCTCTCCTCAAAAGCCTGTAGGAGACAGAATACAGGGATAGGGCCTTGAGGTGGTCTGCATAGTACATTTTATTTACGCCCTGTATTATTTTAGTGAGGAACCTCTGTAGACATTCCAATTGCTGGATATGCCTGGTACATACCAAAGAGGAGCTTTGTACTCAGTGATAGGTCTGATGAATGCCGAATATAGTGGAACAATGACTTCCTTGGACTTAGATGCCATACCTTTGTTTATAAGTTGTGCAACATAGAATGATTCCCTCACCACAGTAGACACATGATAGTGTGATAGTCAAAGGCTAGATTACTATCTATGTGTGTTCCTAAGTCCCTGACTATTGGGTCAACTCTAAGGTGTGTGTTGTCAATATGATAGTTACCAGGGATGGATGACTTCCCAAAGGATACTATTATGCATTTCTTGGCATTTAGTTTTAGTCCATGGCTCTGATACCATTTTTTTTGTGTTAATCCTTCTTGGAGAACATTTGTGTCAGTGTGAGATTCAATGACAGCTTCTAATTTGCAATCATCTGTAAATTTAGTCAGCCAGAGACCACTGATGCTGGCCTTGATTTCTGAGAAGTAAATGCCAAAGAGGAGTGGCCCAAGGACTGATCCTTGAGGGACTCCACTTGTGACTGGCCTCTTTGTAGAGATGGACTCCCCAATTCTAACTTCCTAGGTCCTGTCTGTGAGCCAGTTGGCTATCCATTGGGTGACATACGGGTTTGTACCTAACCCATTCAGTTCAGCTTGTCAACAATGCCCGAGTGGGGTATTCTTGTCAAATGCCTTGGCCAGGTCAAGGTAGGCAGTGTGAACGATATTGCCCTCATCCATTGCTTTGGTGACCTTCTCAAAGAAGTCCACCAGGTTGAGTAGGCATGATCTGCCCTTGACGAAATCAAACTGGGTTGGGGCCAGTGTCTGGAGGTTTACTATATCTCCACTGATCATCTCCATGATATTCTTTTCGATAGCTTTACATATAAGACTAGTGAGACCTATGGGTCTATAGTTTCCAGGTTGTGTAGCTGGCCTACCTTTGTGCAGAGGGATGATTCTGCCTTTCTCCATTCATGAGGCATGAAGCCTGTTTGGAGGCTACAGTTAAGTTGTAATTCCAGAGACCCTGATAGGTCATATTTCATGCTATTTAGAAGGCATCCTGGGATATTGTCTGGGCCCATTGATGCAGTATTCCTGGTCTAAGACAGAGCATTAAGGACCTGTTCCCTAGTAATAGTAGGGGGAGTTATATTTGATGATATTTCCTGAGGGAAGGTTGAGGGGGAGAAAGGGGTAAAGTTGGAGCTGAATTTATCAGCTACTAGGTTTGCTATATCTTCTGGCTCAGTAAAGGTGGTGCAATTTACAATGAACCCTGCACACAATTGTGTATTGCCTTTGAGGTTGCAGATATGGCTAAATAATGCTTTGTGTTTGTCCTTGGTCTAGGAGGCCAAACTTATCTCAAATTTGACTTTAGTAGACTTTATTTGTCCTCTCAGTTGTTTGTTTAGTTTGATGATGAGTGCAATTATCCTGCTGGGTGCTGCACCTCCTAATCTTTGCTATGATTTTCTTCCTCCTGTTATACAGTCTATTGATTTTGTGATTCCACCAGGCTGGCTTGTTTTTTGTTAGTTGTGTACTTCTTCCTGGTGGGTACAGCTGCCTCTGTGCTTGTACAGGGTTTCTGTGAACAGTTCTGCATAGGCAGCAGTGCTCTTAGGCTTTATGGGGACTTCAAATCTTGCCAGGTTCTCACTTAATTGCAGGAGATTAGCCTTATAATAGTTCTTGAATATTCCAGGTTTAGCTGGGGGTCTAGGTTTTATTTTTACTTCAAAGGAGACCATTTTGTGGTCTGACCTTGCCAGAGAAGGCTTTACAGTCAGAGGTGTGCGGCACTCTCCCGTATCAGTGAGGACCAGATCCAGTATGTTTGCACCATTGGTTGATGTATTGACTATCTGGTCCAGGGAGTTTGTGTTTACAAAATCCAGGAATCTCTGTGCATGTACGTTTGGTGTCATACAGGATTCCCAGTTAATAGTGGAGTAATTAAAGTCAACCATGTATATGGTATTGGGTTGGATGGTTACTGTTTCTAATAAGTTTAAATACATGGTATGGGTTTACTGGGTCATAGAGGGGGACCTATAGCTTGCAAGGAAGTGGTACTGGATTTTTAGTTATGGCGATTTGAACATGGAGCAGTTCAAGTGCATTGTCCTGTCTGACCAGCCTTGAAGTATATTTATTTTTGATGCAAATAGAGACACCTCCACCTTTATTCCATGCCTGTGAAGTAGCTGGCCTAAATGTGTGGAAGGCATTATAACCTTGCACTGTTGGTGTGCTGTCTGCAGCTTTAAACCATGTCTCAGTGGCCACAGACACATCAGCATTCTCTAGGGTAAAGAGAACTTCTAGGGAGTAGAGTTTTTTGTTTAGACTCCTAGCACTGAGCAGTAATACCTTTAGATTTTCTTGGTTTTGATTTGCTATGTCGGAAGTACTTTCAGTTTGGCATTGCCTAAAAATAGCACTATGGCGAAGACAATGTTTTAGCTAATATTCTAAAGCCTAGAGGGGAGAGGTGCAGACCATCCCTGGCATAGCAGCGTGGTCTGTTGACCATCTCCTTCCATGCTGACAAATATTGCACCCCTATGTGTCTATCAGAAAATGCTTGTTAATGCAACTTACTAAGTATATAAGAGAAACATTTAACATCTACTCCTGATTGTTGGTTCTTTGTCTCTGATTTTTGATCTAAGAGGTTGGGAGGTCATAAGGGGTGTGTAGTGGGAGGCACTGTGTGGATCTCATAGCGGTGAGCTGAAATACACTATTATGTATTTGTTCATTCATTTTACTGAAGGCAAACATCTAAATTGTATGCATTTGTACAAGGTGATGTGTGTGTGTGTGTGTGTGTGTGTGTGTGTGTGTGTGTGTGTGTGTGTGTGTGTGTGTGTGTGTGTGTGTGTGTGTGTGTCTGTGTGTGTGTGTGTCTGTGTGTGTGTGTGTCTTACATGTATACTAGATTCCAGAGTACTTATGGTGCAAAAGAAAGAATCAATTCTAGTAAACAGGAGCTTCATGTTATGAGCTATGTTCTTTGGATATGATCCCTGCATTCATTATTTTGTTGATTGTTATGTGCTTATTTGTCTGGGAATAAACTGTACTACATGAAGTCTATGATCTTAATCCTAAAAAAATTAGCTATGAATGCATTTTTCATTTAACGTGATGTTTTTTTGAAGGCACGAGGGTATGAGGTATACTGTGCTGGGCTACAATACTTTGGCATTTAGTGCCAATGAGTTAAGGCTGTGAGCTGTTAATGAGCAATTTCCTGCAGTGTAGCATCTGATTCCCCTCAGCCTTCATTTGTCTAGTGTAAATCTGACCAAGTCATTTCACTGGGCAGTGCTCCTGGGCTGTCCAAGCTGTCCCAAGATGTTAGCAAATTCATTGCACATTTGGTGTTGAATTCCTGCACCCTTCAGAAAGCCCCTAATTTGTGCTTTGCTATAGCCATTTGACTATGAATCACTGCATGTCAATTGTAGTTTAATAGATTGCCGGATGCATTTTCAATAAATGTAAGTTTCAAAGGAAGAAAAGTTTACTGTTGATCATGCTCTTTGTTTTCAATATGAGAATATTTTGTTTTGTCCATTAATGGTTGTGTTTTTTTTGTGATTTGTTGTAATAAAAGTTTTACATTAAAACCAAATCTCTGTGAGCATTGTAAAAGTTCAAAGCCTTAATCCTCTGCACTAGCTACAAGACCTTCACTTATGCCTTCATTTTCTGATAAATCAGTGAGGTTTTAAAATCACTAAGGCTTATGCACAGTCCATAATGCCACTTATTAGAATGTGATATTTTGTTTTGTTCAATTGTTCATAAAATGTATGTTGATGCAAAATGTGTTATTCTGTCCACTTTTTAAGTGAATTAGATTAATTTGCCTCTTATCTGTCTCCAGTTTTGCTGAAAATCACTGATTTGCCTTATATTTATGCCCTGTCCATCATGAACTTATTTTTTTTCTGGCAAGTCACTGAGGATTACTGTCAGTCAGTATTGCCAGTCATAATAGTGCCATAGTTTTATCGTTCAGAGAATGCATGTCCATGCATCACTTATCGTTCTGTTAACACTTTAAATGACTTAGAGTTATCTAACACTTATATTAACAAACTGCTTCCTGTAAAAAGGTACAATGGTGGAATCCTTTCACTTCCATTTGAATGTTTTGTGACTTTGAGAAAGTCACTTAACCAGACAGTGCTTCCAATAAGGGACACTTTGTTCATTGGATTTACCAGTTTAAAATACATAAAATTATATTTAAAACTTGTCCCTAATTAATTTTGGCTTTGTCCAGAATTCTTGGCCATATAAGTTGAGAGTTATGGTGCTACTCCAAAATATTCAGATCTAAATTATTTCTATTGGTGTTACTTTAGCAATCCAGAAACAGTACCACACAGTTCTTGTTGTTGCATTTGCTTGGCACAGTTTTTATCTTCATCAGTGCTGTTGGAGGGGCCTGGAAAGCTAACATGTTTGTCTGCATTTTCAGTAGCCCAATGGTAACACACTTACCCTTTATGCAAAAGGTTGTATGTTCTATTCTCACACCAGGTACTTGCATTAGTTTTCCAAAACTGATACTGTAGTGCAGCATAAGGAGAGGTGCTGCTCTCCAGGATGCTGTCCTTCAGATGAAATATTAAACTGAAGGACCACCTGCCTCAGTTGGTGGTAGCTCCAGTGGATGTCAAACATCCCATGGCACTTATCAAAAACAGTAGGTCTTTTTAATTGATATATACATTACATATTATTTACATATTTACATTATTTACATCTGTTTACAAATCTCCATACATTATAAACTTCAATTTAAGCATTTCCCCCAATCTTTGTCAATGTCCATTTTCCATTGTATTTAATTTCATTTAGTCTCTCGTTCCATATACTCAATGAAACACAATATTACTCTGTCCATTTTGTTCACTTCTTCCTGTTTTCATGCACCATAATAACCAAATTCTATTATGTCCATATTTATTTGCTCAAATTGTAACAAAATTTTCACTCTGTCATGTTTCTTAACTTTTTCACATCTTTTTCACATTTCAAAAACACATGCTCAGTAGTCACAAACTCTCCACATCTATTACATATTCTATCTCGCTTTTTCTTGTATGGCATATTTGCCTTAACCGGCAATTTTCTAAAAGACAATCTCCATAAAAAATCATTACATTCTTTACTCTTTTTATAGTTATTATATCTCAACATTATGGCTTTTTTCTTATATATTTCTAAATCTTTCCACGGATCAATGCAATAAAATGTTTTCATAACATTTAAGTGCCATTCCTTTCTATTTTTCTCACATATATTCTTTTTTTTTATTTTCCATAACATAATTTTATTTTGGTACTCTTTCATTTCTTTATTCACAATGCTTTTACTTCTTTTTTTAACTTCAATTCCTTCCTATAATTCTTTGTATTTAAAATATAGTATCATTTCTATCAAGTTTTTTTATTTTCCTTCATAATTCCTTTTAATACCTTATATAAAATTAAAGATTCCGCATGTACTATTGGGTTTATTAAACCCAAGCCTCCATGCTCTTCTTTCATATATAGAATCCTATCCTTCTCTTGACTGGATTCAGCCCCATATAAGAAAATATAATCATCATTAGTTTGTTTTCATAGTTAATAGGAATCCTATGTCAATTATTTTTTTTAGTATCCATAATAACCCTTGACTTCCTTTTCCTTTTCTTCTGAATACATTTTGGTCATATAGTCTATCCATTTTTTGTAACTTTTTATTATTCTCATCATCATCTTCTTTCTGCTCTTCCCATTAGGGGTCACCACAGTAGATCACCTGTTTCCATTTCTTCCTGTCCTCTGCATCTTGCTCTGTCACACCAACCGCCTGCATGTCCTCTCTCACAACATCCATAAACCTTATCTTAGGCCTTCCTCTTTTCCTGTTACCTGGTAGCTTCATCCTTAGCATCTTTTTCCCAATATACTCAGCATCCCTCCTCAGCACATGTCCAAACCAACGTAATCGTGCCTCTCTGGCTTTGTCTCCAAACCTGTAAAATCAAAAAATGATGGTTCCAAGTCAGCAAGGATGATACAAAAATTCTTTATTCCAACAAATGGTAAGCGCTTTCGTCTACCAATATAGACTTCATCAGACAAATAAGTAATGGCACCACTCCTATATTTATAGAACCCTTAATTGTCTTAATCAAACAATGAAATTGAAAAATTATTTAAAAAGACATCTAAACCAAGTTAGTAAATTGATCTTTCACAATAAAAGGTATAGTAACAATATTAATGCAATTAAAAAGCTTCTATATAGACTTTAACAATATTTTATACATAGACAATAAAATTATAAACTTAATAAAATTGCTTATAGCAAAAAACTAATTGTATATATATATATATATATATATATATTTGTGTATATGTATTACTTTAAATAATGATGAACAAAAATAAAAATAACAATAGAATTAATAATAAAATTAAAATTAATTTATACTTTCCCTGCTCTATCAACCAAAATGGCTTTGATGTTAATGTATTCATTCAAGCCAGGGAAAATATTGGCCTTAAGCCTCAACTGCCAACTCACTTCCCTATATAATAATATGTTCTTCAAATCACCCCCCCCCCCATAGTTATTTTTCACCAAATCAATAATGCCAAATTCAAAACCTTTAAATGAACTACAAACAGAGGAATGTTTGTAAAGGGCACTAGTATCTTTTTTAACTCTAATATCACTCATGTGTTCATAAATTCTATCCTTTAGTGCCCTTTCAGTTTTCCCTACATAAAAAGACAAACATTGTGTGCAAATAGCTAAATAAACTAACATCTTTGTGTGACAATTACCCTTACAGAAATGAACTGTACTACCCAAACCATTATTTAATTTTATAGATTCATTCTTGTAAATGTGGGTACATTGTCCACATCTACCACAAGAATTTGTAGTCTTTTTAGTATTTCCATAATTACTGTCCCTTTCGAACATTCTTTTAAAATTAGTACCTATCTTGTAAGTAAAATGGGGTCTATTGCCTACTGCTTCGTGTACTTCCTTATTGGTCTTAAGTATAGACCAATTGGTTTCCAAAATTTTAGTAAATTCTTCAGAGAAACCATTAAATTCAGTTATACAAGTCCCTTGATAGTTTATTTTTTCCTTATCAGGTTCCTCTGTTTTCTTAAAAGGTTTACCCAGTAGTGACTTAAATTTCGTCCCCCAGCCATTATATACTTCCTCTAAAATACCACCGACCAAAGCTTTCGGATACCCCCTCTCTATAAATTTTTCTCCTAAGAAAACAAATTCTTCGAATAAATCTTCGAAATCAGAAGTCATCCTTGCTACCCTTACAGCCTGCCCTTTAATAAGGCTCCTTTTTTGGTGAAAGGGGTGATGACTATCAAAGTGTAAATATCCATTACACCATGTCTCCTTACGAAAGATCCTAGACTTAAAACCTTGTACTACTTTACTAACTGTAATGTCAAGAAAATAAATACTATTTTCACCAACAGTATGTGTAAAGGATAAAAAAATAGTTGTGTTATTAATATAGACCATAAATTCCTTCAAATGTTCCTTTGTACCTTCCCATAAAACAAAAATATCGTCCAAAAACCTATAATAGCACTTAATAGATTTAGAATATGTACTGTTGAATATATGTCTCTCTTCCCATTCCAACATCACAAGATTGGCGTAGATGCGGGCACATGCAGCCCCCATAGCTACTCCACTCACCTGTTGGAAATATTCCCCTTGGAAGCCTATATAGTTATTGTCTAAGACAACTTCCATTAGTTCCAAAATCAATTGTTTCTGATCTAAGGATGCTTCCAGATGTTTATGTATACTATCTTCAAAAAATTCAAAACCTACCAATCGTGGAATACAGGTAAACAAATCCTTTACATCTATATCTATATCTAAGTTAAAAAGATGCAATTTTCAGACCACATATCATTATTAAGTTTACCCAGAAAATCCCAGGAATCTTTAAGAATATGATTTGTCTTTGTAACAATATTCTTAATGGTTCTATCTATATAGACCGCCAAGGGGTGTGTTTTAGAATGTTTTGCTGAAACAATAGGTCTAAAAGGTGGTTCAACAATAGATTTGTGGACTTTGGGAACTCCAAAAAACTGTGAAATAATAGGGTTTGGTTGGTTCAAAAAATTATAAATGGTCTTGTCCACTCTATTTTCTAACAAATATTCATACAAGAGGGAATCGATCCTCCCGTAGGCTATTTGTATCTCATTATATGACACCGACGCATATGTATTGGTGTCTAACAATATGTTGGTGAGGAGGTTGTTGTATTCCTCTTGATTAAATAAAACAACTCCCCCACCCTTGTCGGGCTTCATAATTCTAATGTCATTCTGTTCTTTAAACTCTAGTAATAATTTTTCTTCATCTCTACTTAAATTACGATAATGTCTATCCTTTCTATTTTTATTGTAGGCTTCATAAATCTCATTCGTAACAATATTTTCAAAGGTGAATATAGCTGGATGAAGAGGGGGGTTATATGTGCTACTCCTAGCCAACTCTCTATTAAATGTGGAACCTTCACTACCTGATTTTTTGTGCAATAATTTAAGATTTAATTTCCTAAGGTACATCTTAAGTTCTATCAGTATATGTGCTAAATCTCCAAACCTTCCAACCTGGGCTGACCCTCTAATATACTTATTCCTAATCCTGTCCACCCTCGTCACAGCCAGTGCAAATCTTAACATCTTTAATTCTGCCACATCCAGCTCAAATTCCTGCCTTTTTGTCAATGCCACTGTCTCCAACCCATATAACATAGCTGGTCTCACTACCCTCTTGTAGACCTTCCCTTTCACTCTTACTGGTACTCGTTTGTCACAAATCACTCCTGACACTCTTCTCCACCCACTCCATCCTGTCTGTACTCTCTTCTTCACCTCTCTTCCACACTCACCATTAGTCTGAACTATTGACCCCAAGTATTTAAACTCATCCACCTTCGCCACCTCTACTCCTTGCATCCTCATCATTCTTCTATCCTCCCTCTCATTCACACACATATATTCTGTCTTAGTCCTGCTGACCTTTATTCCTCTTTTCTCTAGAGCATATCTCCATCTCTCCAGGGTCTCCTCCACCTGTTCCCTACTCTCACTACAGATCACAATGTCATCTGCAAACATCATAGTCCATGGGGACTCCTGTCTGATCTCGTCTGTCAACCTGTCCAAATAAGAAAGGGCTCAGAACTGATCCTTGATGTAACACCACCTCCATCTTAAATGCATCCGTCACTCCCACCACAGACCTCACCGCTGTCACTCTACCCTCGTACATATCCTGCACCACTCTTACATACTTCTCTGACACTCCTGACATCCTCATACAATACCAAAACTCCTCTCTAGGCACCCTGTCATATGTTTTCTCTAAGTCTACAAAAACACAATGCAACTCCTTCTGACATTCTCTGTACTTCTCCATCAACACTCTCAGAGCAAACATCACATCTGTAATGCTCTTCCCCGGCATGAAACCATACTGCTGATCACTAATCATCATGCCCCTTCTTAACCAAGCTTCCACTACTCTTTTCCCATAACTTCATGCTGTGACTGATCAATTTAATCCCTCTGTAGTTACTACAGCTCTGCACATCACCCTTATTCTTAAAAATCGGTACCAAAACTCTTTTTCTCCATTCCTCAAGCATCCTCTCACTTTCTAAGATTTCGTTAAACAATCTGGTTAAAAACTCCACTGCCATTTCACCTAAACACCTCTATGCTTCCATAGGTATGTCATCTGGGCCAACAGCCTTTCCATTCTTCATTCTCTTCATAGCTATCCTTACTTCCTCCTTGCTAATCCATTGTACTTCATGATTCACTATCCCTACCACAGGGATCCTAAAAAAAAGATGAGTGGTCTGAAGAACCAGTTTTAACCACAGCAGAATTATCCACTTGTGACTGAAGCAAATTACTAACCTGCTGTGTTGGCAAAGGCTGCTTCAAAGTCTTTTTCTTTTTTGTGGCTAGAAGGTCCAACCAAGGACTATTAGTTTGTTTCATGCTCAAGCCGAAAATGGTGCTTATTTCAAAGTGAAACTTGGCAGCAGTAGTTGTAAATCAGGAAAGTAGCGAAAAATGAACATTTTCCCCAGAAAAAAAGCAGAATAAAAAGCACTTTAAACACTTTCTCCAACCCCCAGAAGTAAAGACACATAGTTTCTCCACAGAAGTAGTCATTTTAAACACTTTTTAACAATTACTTACCACAAAAGTTAAAAAAAAAGTGCTTTTCAATTTAAAAGTATATAAAAGTCACAAGACAGTCAAGGAAATACTTTTTCCTAGCTTAAATGTACTTCTTTCTCACAAAATGTTACTTTAAACAAGTAAAAAAGGAACGTGGAAGGGCTTTCCCTCACAGAGAACTTATCTACCCCGCAATGGATCATAGTTAGCTGATTGTTGATCCTTAAAAGCCCACAGAGGAGTGCTCATCTCAAAAGCAAGAAAGCTCAGAAGGGCTTGGTACCAAACCTGACTTTTTAGTCAGCTCAGCTTAAGCTGCATAGTGGTTTGGGTGCATGGAAAGGGCATTGAAACTTTGAAAATTGGCAGGATATAATCCATATAGCTAAGATTACTGCAGTAGTGATCACTTTGAAAAACATGTCATGTTACACCAGTCTTCAAACTTTAAATCAAAAGAACCCAAAACTCTCCTGGTCTTCAGTCAGCTGACTACTAACTCGTGGCATAATCACCCAACCTTATCCCTTGATCAACTCAATCAAACAGCTTGGCCTCCCAGTTCGGCACAGACTTCATCAACCCTGTAACTTTTCTCCTAAGTCTCACAACTTCCAGTACCTCATAACCTTCCTGTATACAAATGCTCCACCATAAAACATTCTCCGTGGAAAATACCGTCATCTCTGTGTAAAAAAAAAAATTCTAAAATGAAACTTACCACTTCTACCACAGATAATCCACTAGGAGAATACATCAAAACTGCAGCAGATGTTCTCCTCTGCCTAGTTTCTATATTAAATAGCTGATCCACTAAAGAAAGCTACTTTCCCAACCTTTGGAAAAAATGTTACGCTTACACAAGTGACACTTCCACAGATCTTACCAAATAGACAAATAACCATTTCATCAACACTCTCAAAAGTCCTTGAGAATTGCATCCATAAACAACTACTCTCCTTCATTTCAGACAATCTGCAATCTCTTACACAGAACCTTTGCCCATCTTATTAATGTATATTGACCCTAACCCTGCACTTTAGCGTAGAAAAACCCTTGTAACACTGCCAGTATTCAAACATGCTTCAGTTTTTTGTTTGTTTTCCTTTAGAGTGCTGTTTTTTTTTTTTTTTCTAATTTATTTACTGTGGAGTTTACTTATTTTGTTAGCATTGCGAGATCTTTATTTTGATGTGTCTATTATGAACTGTTGGTAGTTTGAGCTGTCAATATTATGAACTGTCATCATTTTGGTGTCAATATTTTGATTGCATCTTGAACTGTCGGTATTTTAATACATATTCCTATACATGATTGTGCTGTTTCTAGGAAAATGTGTCCAGCTGTATAGTGTTGGGGAATTCTCTTTTATGTACTGAAGGTAGTCAAAACACCTGGGAAAATGCATCTCATCCCCTACAGCTGTAATGATGTCAGAGTTGATTATAATAACTAGAAAGTCTAAGGGTGTCACCCAACATTGGGGCTGTAGAGAGCATTGCCTTAAGTGAAAACTATATTTTCATTGCTATTCTGTCTTTTCAAATTCTAGATGAGTTGGTGACTTTTACCATCTGTGTGTGACATGATAAGTTTCATTTTATTTGTTTCACAGTTTCGTTCCATTGTGTTTGCAAAGAGTTGACATAGCCCCTTTCTTAAATGTTATTGTTCTATTCAATCATTTTTGAGCTTCTGGAATGGTACAGCAGTACATTAACTACTGCTCCAAACTGTGCACATCAGCATCCTCTGTTTGAAATGGAATTATTGATTTTTTTTCCTCTGTGTCTTACCCACTGAAATCACTGCAAAGCTTTTTCATGACTTGCATTCTTTTACAGATGAGAATTTTGCTGCAAAAGTTTTTCAGCCTTTCATCATTTTTACATAGCCATCACACGGTAGGTAACATTTGCCTAAGAAAGATAACATCTGTGCCCTAGAACATCAGACAAACTATAGAATTACTATATTTAAAGACTTGAAGGTTCTGGACATATTGGCTAGACTAGGGTAAAGGGTAAAGTTGAGTCTTAAAGACAAAGACAAACCAAGAGTATAGCTGGATGAGATAGAAGGATCATTTGCTGCCATTAGTGTATGACTTTCAGTAATAAATTTGAAAATCTGTTTTTCTTCTGGAACTATTTGTGCTTTAATATAAAGGTTCATAGGTTGGTACTAGGCTATTGGGCCTAGGGCCTATACAAGCCTAGCCATAACAATTCCCTGGCTATTTCTTCCCGCAATATTTACTTCCCTGGACCCCTATCTAGCAGGGTGACTGGCACAGTCTTATGGCAAAATAATCACCTGTGTGTTTAGAAGGTTGACACCCCTGCTCTATCAGAGCAGAACTCAAATATTTACATATCCAATAAGGCTTTTTTTTTTAGTATACAGTAAACTAATATAAAAAAGGTACCTCTGTCTGTACCATAAACTCCAGAGAAAATGACTTAGGTCAGACAAAACTTGCTCCCAAGTTTTGCTAATGGTCTCCACTCTTTCAACTGATATGAAATACCTGCTATCACTCCTCCATAGTAATTCTGTACAAGCCAATGACTGCACCCCCCCATTCAGCTACCCAAACACCTAGATTACAAATATTAATTAAATCATTTCACACCATCATAAACATTAAAATTACAGTAGCATTCTGTATTGCCTCCAGCACTGCTGCTGCAATGTCTAACCTACACTTTCAAATTCCCATGTTTCCATGCTAAAACTGCAAGTCTGGGTAAACTGTGCACCACTATATTTGTAATAGTTATTTGCTAAGTTGTGTCTAAAAAAATAATCTTCACATCTAAAAACACAAACAAAACCATTACAATGACTTCCTGTTACTCTAAAGTAGCTCCCAAAGTTTCAACGCTATCTATACATCGTCTTTTGCTGAAATAGGAATCTAAAACATCCCATTACCTTTAACATTAAGAGACAAACATACACACTTGCTATTTCTTGATGCAGAGTTTTTACATGTATTAACCTATCTTTAGCAATACTATGGGGCATTAGTACTGCCTAAAACGCAGATATCTTTGCAGATTTAGCAATACTCTTAATTCTGCATGAAACAGCTCTTCAGGAAAGGAAATAAGACTGATGTTGTGAACATTGATTGGTTTTGCCCTTAAAACATTCATATTCAAGTCACCCCTAAAAAAATAATAATAAAATAAAAAGAGGCTAAGCATGCAAAAGTGGCATTACTAACATCTTAAAATATTCTAGCCACATTAGGATAGTAACTGTCACGTCACCTAAACAAAAATTGAGGAAATACATTGTTGAGACAGTTAACAGAACATAAAAGGTCATCTGTCAGGCACAGTATGGACAGAATTCAATCAGCTGCTATAGTAGAAACACAAAGTAAAAACAAAACAAAAAAAACAGAAAGGTTACTAAGCTTCAAATTTAGTATTTTCTTATTGTTGAGCTTATTTTTTGTTTTGTTTTGGTTAAAGCGGTACAGCTCACCAAAACTTCAAGCCCTCTGACACACTGCCACAACACTACTGCTGAAAAGAAAAGTGAAAATGGAAAATACGTTCGGAAGAAGCAAAAGTGCAAGCTCTTGCAAGAAAAACAGAGCAAATACACAGGATCATAGGAAGTTACTAGGCCCTTATAAGTCTTACCAAGAGTTTAGCCCATGTTTAGTTGCCCTGTCCAGCAAGGACACAGGTGGAATCCCAGGGATGTATTTTCTGTTTCCCATCCATTCTTGATATGGAGAGAGAGAGTCTATTTCACAGATGGGGGAGTCTCTAGGGCACCAATCTGTCCTGCCAACAAGTCCTATTGATGTCACAGACCAGGTTGAGGCTACATGTGCAGGTTACTAGAGTGGCACTTGACTTGCAGATATGTAGCAGTCCCATCAAGGCAGGGTCCAAGATCACCTTGTATGCCAGACAGAGGTCAGCTCTGAGGAGTCTGTATGAAACTGAGTAGAGGAATAGGGCTTTTAGCCTGTGTATGGTTGATTTTTGAGGCCCTGGATTCTCCTGGTGAGAAACCTTGGTGGACTCTCCAACTGCTGCATGTGCTTTGCGAAGTACATGCTGAACGGGGCACTGTACAACAATTGGCCTTATAAGGCATGAATACAGGGATGTTAGGACCTCTTTGTCCCCAGGTGAGATACCTTTACTTATGAGGTGGGCCATGTAAGCACTTGCTCTTCGGATAGCAGAGGATACAGTGTAGATTAAAGATAAAAAATGCTGCTGTCTCTGTGGAACAACTAGAATGAAATAAGATACTAAATAATTACCTTGTTTTTAGTTGCAGCACAAGTCTTATGACATATTATACAGCAAAATTAAATACAGATTTGCTGGTCTAAAACATAGTGGTAACATATCTTGCATTAAATGTATTACAATATCATAAAGCAGATAATAGATATTGATTGTTGTGTCAGACATGAAGAATCCCATTCTAATTTATATCTTTGTGCATTCATGCGAGAGTATTGTATGATCAAATTTGCTGTTATTTTTGTAAATTATGATTAATATGTATAATTACCATCTATCATTTTTATGCAATTTCTGTAGTAAGCATTTGAAACACATGCCTTTCTAAATTATTAACATATTAAAACACATAATGGCTTCTAGAAGCACTGAATGAAAATTTCAAATGAAAATGTTTTTTCAAACCTTTAATTATATGTTTTTTCCTGCATTGCTGTAACTTAAATGTGTTTCCTGGGTTAAGGTCAGGGATACTTTGGTTAATAAGTAATTTCTAACTCTATTTAATAAGTCCCAAGGTTATTTCATGAGCAAGTGTTCCATTAGTTAAACATATTCAGGCTTTTTATTCCAAGCCAAAATTCTAAACTTATTTAAATAAGTCATGGTAGATATAAAACAAAAGTATTGTGTTATATTCACTTGATAATATTATTTTTGCTGCTTTGTCTAAGGAATAATTCTTTGTACGTAGACTTGTAAAACATTCACTTGTCTGTCTAATTTGTTAATGTGTTGCTTAATAGACTTTGTTGGTCTTGTAGTAAAATGGATGGATGAATACCTGCTACAATAGCTCTCTGTCTGTCTGTAGAGAATGACAGCAATGCATGTTCTACATTTGAAATGAGATGCCAAGTGTGTGTGTTTGTGTGTATGTTTGTATGGGGGGATATGTGCATATGTTTGTGTGCGTTGGGTGTGCATATGGGGAATGATATGCACATATATGTGTGTGTGGTCTTATTTGTGGGGAAATCCTTGCAGTGCAGTGCTTCAATGTTTACATTTTATCCCTCTGTGCCCTTTTCTTTGGGTATTACATTATTCGAGTGGTAGTACAGATGAGTTATTTTTAAAATGTTAACTGAGTAAACAAGATATTACAGGGAAATTGAGATAAATATACATTCAGCAGGTACAAAATGTGAAGAACAATGTGTGAGGGTAAGGATCATTTTAGCAAACTAAATCTGGTCTAAATGCCAGTTATCAGAGTGTATGTAGGTGGGACTTATGCTAGATGAAAAGATATACTGGGCATAGTAAACGACAGGTGTTTTAACAGAAAAGATTTATTATGTTTAATTTGTAAAATAACAGGGTATGCATTTAATAAGAGCATGATAGTGCTGTTTTCTATTTGTGCATGATCATGTCCAGCAGCTAGAAGTTATCTTCCCTGTGCAGGCCAGGTTTGCAATGCTGAATGCAAGAATGACCTCCCCATCTCTCTCACACACACACACACTCACACACATCAATACACTGGAGTATCACTTACTTTCTAATTCTGGTATTAACTTTCTTTGTGTGTTTGCTTAATAGTTCTAGGGTCTTGGGTTTAGTGCATACTCTGGGAAGATGCTTGGAAAACAAACACAGTTGTACTCTTAGCTGAATACAAGTTACCAGGTCTATGGCATTAAGAAATACTGAAATTTTATTATATCTGTATGCAAAATCAACAGGTCAGAGGTAACCTAGAGCCAACAACAATTCAAAAAAAGTGATGATTACCTGTACTTGTTTCATGTGTCTGCATTTGTACCAGTACAGTACTTCAGTCTTCTGTGGTATAGGAATTTGCTTGATGAAAGGATGTGTCCTGTGCTGACTATAATATAGGTAAATGGATCACAATCCACAGTGGCTAGGGCATAGATGCTGCGGAGAAATAAGAAAGGCATTTATATGTATAGGGGTGCCACAATGGAGCAGTGGTTAGCACATTGTTGCCTTGGAGCACTTGGTTCACCAGCTCATTTCTCAATTGCTGTGCCTTTCTTGCAGAGGCTGCATGCCCTCCCTTTTCCCACCAGCTGCTCCAATTCCTTCTCTTATCTGAAAGTCATGCTGTAGTAAATTGGCAATCCTCCAGATTGCTTTTAGGTCTGCATTGCATGCTGAAGATACATTTTTATATATGCACACATAAATATAGATATAGATTTGCATTTGTTGACCTGGAAATTCTGACTGGAACTCCTTTTCAGTGGAGGGCCTGGAAGAAAAGCTCCAGAATTTACAATAAAATAATAGCAATAAACCAAACTTAATATTACAGTGTATGTAGAAAGATAAATGAATAGATATATAGATGGATAGATTGATTGATTTGCATTCTTCAATAGACTGGAAATGTGTTGAGAAACAGTTTTTTTATCTTGTACCCACTGACTAAAACATGTATCAGAGAATCAATGAAAGAATGAATGAATGAATGAATGAATACAGTTGGGGTGCCTTCTGTACAGAGTCTGCACGTTCTCCCTGCATTCTTGTGGGTTTCCTCCTGGTGCTCTGTTTTCCTCCTACATTCCAAAGAAATGCATGTGAGGTGCTTCTCCCAGTCGGACATTCCTGGCAAACAAATGTCAAATAAATAAATAAATAAATATATCTCCATCTTCATTTTAAAAGTAAAGAAGAAAATAGCAGTGCTAACAGTTCTGAGCAGTCTTTATGGTAACTATGGTAACTGGGGGAGAGAGACAAGTAATGGGACACCAGAATGGCTGTGGAGGGGGGTGCTGGTCTACTACCCTGCCAAGGCCCAATATGACCATGATCTGTGTCTATTTGCCACCAGGTGAATGTACAAGTCCTCTGCTAAGAACCAAAAATGTTGACAAAGAATTTTTAATCGTAGAAGGAAAGGTAATAGAATGGGAAGAGGCCAAGAATACATTTGGTCTGCAGGCTAGAGGTTGTCTTTCCTATCAAACATTGATATCAGAGTATGGACAATGAGAAAGTAATAAGGGGAATCTAAGTGAAAGACCAGCACTGGTAGAGTTTTTAGTATAATCTAGAACAAAAGCTGCTGTTAAAAAAGGGATAATTAGTGGGGCATATAAAATATTGCTTGATAGCTATAGGAATCAATAAGAGGAGGTTAGAAAGGATTGTGAATACAATTCACAAAGAAACAATGGGAGGATATATGTATGCCTCCCAAATATGCAACAAAATCTAGAAGGTTTAAAATTTTTGCTTGTAAGTGTTTGCATAGGTATTTTTATACCCCAAGCAGACTCCAACGAATTTTTATTCAGGTAGATTGCAAATGTTGGAGGTGTGATGGGGAAAAACAGGTAATCAATAATGTACTTTTGCGAGTGTAATGAGTTGGCAGGCTTTGGAAACTCCTTGTAGACTAGTCTGTCTGAAATGCTGGATGAGCAAACTGGTGTAGCTGGGGAAATGATTTTTTTTTGGCTGTCGAACAGAATTGGAATTGTCTAGACATAGTAAGGCCTTGCTGAATTTAATTTTGGTGGCTGCCAAAAAAGCAATTGCTAGAAAATGGAAATCAAATTCTAAACCAACCATACTAGAAGTAGTGACTATAGATAAAAGGACTAGAAGTGGAATATTTAGAAAAGGGTAGGAACAAATTACATCAAAAAATGATAATTGTGGAAAGAATACATGCAGGATAATGTTTTGGAGGAGGAACGAGGTTTAAGAGAAGGTAGGAATTGAATGAGCTATGTAATTTTCAATTGACAAGGACTGTTTAGAAGATTATCTGTGATATATAATGTTTGCAACTGAAAATATGTCAATAGGGTTTGTTTTCATTCATATAAATGCATGCTTGCATATGTCATAAGTGATAATTCAATACAAAATGTTTTTTTTATTTAAAGAAACAAACAAAAAAAAATCTTAATCTTTTCCTGTACTAAATCTCTGACCAGCAGGGCAACTGAACCCATACAGACATGAATGAACCATCCCTATCTTTGTGACTTCTATTTCCTTGCAAAGTACCTCCTGCATTAAGGGCAGCTGCATGGTTCCTTACAATGTGAATCCATTCTCCACTTCACAGTTCTGCCTCATCGACAGTGACTTGAGGAAGGGTGGACAGGCTTTGTATACAGCTTTTGTTAAAATAAATTTTCAAAACACTTTCTGGGTGCCTCTGTCTCATTACCATATCATTTCTGCACTTTCAACAATTGTACAGAATGTGGTTTCCAAGGGTCTACATTTCATGTGGCACAAGGGTAATTTAATAATCAGCTATGTTAGCTTCTTAGTAAAATTTGTAAAAATGTAAATGAGAGGCTGTCAACAGAGATTGTTCCCTAGGAAAACATAATGTTTGACCAAGCAATTAACTGGGGGAAATAAATAACTACCCGGTACAATGGTGTCATCACATTTTGGAATAGAATAGTTTTCAAGGACAAAACAGAGGCAACTGCTTTATATATGAATGCAGTACATCTATTTTGTTTCTAAACTGTTCTAATCAAATGAAGCTGTCAAGAAGATGGGCAGAATACCTAATAAGGCAATCCTCTTCAAGATAACCAAAATTCTGATCACTTTGGCAATAAAATCACTGTTCACAAGTACCTTGTTTTCAACCCTAGTCCTGCCAACCCCTTTCTTCCCCAGTGCTGGATCTCATGCACTCATCTCTCCTTCTCAGATAGCTGCTGATTGTTAGTGCCCCCTCCTCTTCTCCGGAGTAGATGTGTCATCCTCCACACCTTACCTTCTCCCTTATGGTCTCCTCTTTTCACTTTTTCTTCTTGCATTTTCATGTTTGTAGGATGGCACATCTTCTGTACAAACCTCCTCCTTCCTACCCCCTTCATCATCTTACTTGACTCATCCTACCCCCTTCATCATCTCTTACTTCACTCATCCTACCCCCTTCATCATCTCTTACTTCACTCATCTCATATCTGTCCTTTTCTCATTGAGCCTCCTTTTCCATGGGGTTTTACCCTTCACCAGGGACTGTCTTTCCATGCTAATCTGCATGTAACTAGGTCTTCAGTTCTCAGAAAAGACTTTTGTTGTCATTTGAACTTACGCTTTTCTTCACCTTAACAGCTGCCCTGCTGTCAACATCACCTCTTTTTCTTCTCTCCACTGCTTCTGGTTGGCTTCCTGTCTGGTATTTTCTGTTAATCCTCCTTCCAACATGCTTGGCTGACCAGCATATCCAGAAAGCTTGCAATTACCCTACCGACCAGAAAAAGGGCAGTGATTCTGCAAAAGATAGCCTATGATTTATATTGGTCACAGACGTGAAACATGAGGGACCACCATGAAACTGAAATGGAAACAGGAAGCAGAAGAATCCTGTCATTTATTAGATTCACAAGATTTATATGGTGAATGGTGTATAGTAGAATATAAGGAATGTTCATTATTTTCTATATTTATTTTTCAGTGGCATTATAGTTTCTCTTTTTATCATTTTGTGTTTAAGGCTGCTTTCATATGAGGTTGAAACAGGCCTTAAACCACAGGCTGCTGTGTAATAGGCTAATATTTTCTCTGCACTGTGATGCTGAACAATGTTATAAAAGATACTAAACAACTTTTGTTTTTCTGACATACAGAAATGTAATAGTATTTAGACAGGCATCTCATGAGTGCACACACACACACATGGTGACACAATATTAAATGTATATAGTGTGTGTGTGTGTGTGTGTGTGTGTGTGTGTGTGTGTGTGTGTGTGTGTGTGTGTGTGTGTGGTGTGGTGCCTAACATTGTTCAGTTCCTTTCAAAATGTTGTTTAATATGATCATTTGGAACATTTTAGCCTATCACAAAGTCTGTAGAAGCAGTGCATGGTAGGCCATTGTGAACTGTAACATTAAGGTAAGGGAATAATTAAGGAATAAAATATGACAGGGTATGCTGTCTTTTAGGTAAGCTGCATGCCACAGCTGTTTTGTGAAGCACAAAGTGTGCCTTAATCTGCTGAACCAATATCATATGATAGAACTATAGACCACCTGAAGTGTCTTATTCCAATCAAATAATAGACAAAATATTAAAAAATATATGTAAATACAAATGTTACACTTTTAAAATTCTTCATTGTATTTAATACATAAAATATTTAATATGGAAGTCATAAAGTAGTTCTAAAGTAGCATCATCTATGGTAAATTTCTTTTCTGTGCTGTTAACATTTTTTTTTCATAGTGATAATCTTGCATAGCATCAGTTAAATATAATTGTTTTATTGTGTTAGACAGGAAGCAAACACACCAGTCCTTCTGTCTGTCATTCCTATCACACTGAGCTGGCTCTAAAGTAATCAAATGCAGAATGTGCTAAGTGTTAAAAATGTCTCAAGCACGTGCTTATATAGACGTTATTTGATGTGTAACAAAAGTAGACAGAAGATTAGCCCAGTTCCATGGCATAGAGGGATGGAGCCCTGACTATGACCTAGATGACCTATCTTTGATTTGTAGCTATGGAAGTGGGGGATCACGGTACTGGGGTGGGAATGAGGTACTTATGTCAGCTTGTTTATGCCTGGGGAGATTCATTTCCACCTGCAACTAGGCACCTTCCAATGAAGACAGGTGGACAACCTGACTGTGATGCAGGCTATCCATAGTTCAGTAATGGGGGATGGTTGAGTTGTGTTAGCATAGACAGTGATGCACATGATGTTATGCAGCTGTCAAAGTGAAGGCTTCCTCAGACCTTACCCAATAAACAGTCCTACTCCTGCCTACTTATATGATGCCCACCTTAGAAAGGTGGGGTAGTGATCAAACTCACTAAGGAAAATAACACAAGGCACTCTCTCTGAAAGGGAGGACCTGTGGTAAGGAATATGACACAAATTTGTTCGCCCTCACTGGGTAGGGAATGAAAGGGTTCATGGGAGAATACTGGTGCATGTCACTAGTGGAGAATAGAGTAGGCCCTCAAAAAAGAAAGAGGGGGAAATAGTGAGAAGATAGCATGTGCAGTACCTACTGTAACAGTAACACAGCAACATAAAAACTAGCCTTGTCTAAATTCAGAAGAGAAATAACACAGTTGTCTGCATTGTGCACTGATGAAGAATTGCTGCTCAATTCTTAATATGCGACATGTTTGTTATTCATACACTGTAATAATGTTGAGATATTTTGTAATACAAACACTAAATAAATTTGTGTTAACAAGGTTTGTCTTGTGCTGTGGAAAAACTTTTGATCTGTGATAAGCAGGTAGGATGGTGGTAAATGTGAGAAATAGAACAATGACACTGAGAGTCCAAAAGAAATATAATGGAGCAGCAGGTGAATTATTAATCATAGCTAACTAAAGTAACTGTGGTACCCATGAGCAAAGACATCTTTACAGCATATTAATTTCTTCCTTATTACAAAATGCAGGGCATTTCATGAAATCTGATGCTGCTGGAAAATTTTGTTTTCTTTATTATATAAATGTATGTTGTTGTTATATATGTATATGTGTGTGTGTGTGTGTGTGTGTGTGTATATATATATATATATATATATATATATATATATATATATATATATATATATATATATATATATATAGTGTGTGTGTGTGTGTGTTATCTAGCCATGCAGGGGTTATCAAATGACATTTGCAGAGTGAGACAAATTGTCAAGATTATGCAAATGACAAAGAAAAAACACACTAATCAGATGTAATGCTATAACTGCAAGGCTGTCACAGCTTATTAGCATCATTATTAGTTAACCAACGCTGTTGTCAACTTGTATAGAGTCAACTGTTGCACAGTTGTAGATAATTCCCTTTAACTGTGAGTGTGTGTGTGTGTGTGTGTGTGTGTGTGTGTGTGTGTGTGTGTGTGTGTGTGTGTGTGTGTGTATATATATATATATATATATATATATATATATAGTGTGTGTGTGCGTGTGTATGTGTGCGTAGGCTGGTGTGAGGCAGATCTCCTCTCCACGTAATGTGGCTCTCATAAAGACTACTGGATGTCTTGAACAGCAGTATGAAGTTGCAGTATGCATTTCTGTGTTACAGGACACACGATAAGAGCTAATAGCCTATGCTGGATACCTTACTGACTGCATATAACAGTTAACTGCTGAGTTTGAAATGTTTGCTGACATACAAGTGGTAATCCTTAAAAGACCCGAGGAGGAAGTCTATGGTCCTGTGTGCTACAGTGATATGCAAACCAACTGAAAAGGGAAATATTTTAGGTTTACCTGTTGTGGTTGGGTGTGGATGAATGTTATGGATATGAAATGGGTGTTATAGTAAATGGAATGGGATCATGAATATGGCTGTCAGTATTTTGTGCTATAGCATCTCCTTGCAGCAGCTGCAGGGTAGGTGGAGCTGTGATGTGCCAGGTGTGGGAATGGATATCCATACACCTGCCCTGAGTGAAGGATACCATAGCCTTCTGCAAATAAAATGAAAGAGATACAAAACCGGGAGATGAGAAACTTGGAAATAGAGATGCTGAAGCTTGACAAAGAGAGAAACAGGTGGAAGCCTGGTAGGCCCAATAGAAAGTGAAAAAAGAGAGACAGGGAATCATCAGCCTGGAGCTGGTGGTACCTGGGATCTTGAAGTCTCTCCTGAGAACTTCTTTGTGCAAGAGAAGGCATTAGGATTACCCCTGCAGTTGAGAAGTAAAAAAAACACTAATAACCTAAGGAAGAGTGGCCTACAATTGTCACAAGTACTTGCCAAAAAAAAAGAATGGAGCCTGAGGTTGGTCTCTAGAGAAAAAGGCAGTTTGCACTTTTGTGTGGCATGAAAGACAAACTCCTTTAACCAGTAAAGGACTGTTGAGTATATGAAACTGGGGAAAGGACTTTGATTTCATTTGATGTCTTATAAATTAAATTAAACACATTTTATACTGCTTCAGCTAAGCTCATGCCTCCTCTTATGTTGCATATGTAATTGCCTGATGGTGGAAAATATGCTTTGAAATTAATTCCCTTCATTAAAACAGGTCTATATTATGTCCGTGAAAACCCCTTTCAGTGAATGGCTCTTTGCCGAATGATGACCATGAAATCTAACTCCCATGAATGGCCATTTCAGTAAAAACTTTCCTACGGGGAAAAAAAGCTTTGCCATTATTGGGAATTTGCTCTTTTCCCCACTGAAGTGCAATCTCAGAGTTGGTATATTTAGTTGGGGGGCAAAGCTCCCACTTTGAAGTGTTTTAAATTTTGTCAGGTTTTTGGTTGGTCAAGCATTTTTCCCCCTAGGAAAAAATTTGCTGAAATGGCCATTCGAGACAGTTAGATTTCACTGGTTATCATTCGGCGAACAGTTGTTCGCTGAAAAGGGTTTTCACAGACGTAATATAGACCCATTAAAACATGTATCTATTTCTATATAATTATTTCTATATATGTGTATAGAGAGTTAGATTTTGCTGTTTATCATTTGGCGAACAGTCATTCTCTGAAAAGGGTTTTCACAGACGTAATATAGACCCATCTAATTATTTCTATATATGTGTATATCAGCCAAATGCTATAAAGCTTACACAGATAAACCATTCAGTAATGTTAAAGTGGTACTACACTATTCAGGTAGTCTGTACCTTTACTCAGTGAAGACACTGAGACAGTTCTGCTGTTACAACATTCATTTACTGCAGACGAGGTTTACATCTATCTTAACAATGAAAGGTATATACATCAAAACATACTTCAGCTTAGAATAATCAAAGTCTCTAATACAAAAGAAAAAGTCCCAATCTTTATAGTGTCTTTCCTGCCTGCATCAGTAGGTTTGAGAATTTGCCAGAATAATAAGTCTTTCCTCTCAAGCTGGTCTGCTGACAGTTTGTTTTCTATATCTTAAACATTTTGTTCCTGAAGAATAACTCCTTTCGTCCTTGGCCTATATTGCGTGTCATATTGATGAGACACAGCTGCATACAAGAGTTCATCTTGACCTGCTTGTAGATAATAAATTTCACAAGCTGAATAGTTTGTAAGAGAAAAAATATTTACTTCTGATGCTTATTAACAATGAATGCCAAGCTATATGTTTTTTGCCAAGTTAGTTAACTGCGTGCACTGAACACACTGAAATGTAGAACATTTATTTTACATTTTCAGAAAAAATCCAATGAAGTCCATTTTAACCTGTTCTTTACTCTCACAATTCCCTCTTTTCATTTAAAAAGCAGAACATGACTGTTCATTTTCAACTTCAGTTGTACAAACTGAAACCTTTTCCAGTTTATCTAGGTTAACCATTATGAGTTGTTGAATTCTATACGTTTTTCGCAAATGACAACTTAAGTAGCAATTCCAGATAGTTAGTATGACTATAATGCCTAACGCTACTAATATAGGATGTATCAACCAACTTAACATTTTTTTCTGATTCTGACCAACCAGTAAAGATATCCCACCAATTGTGAGCAGTGTCTTTTTTGGTCTTTTCAGCCAAACTAAGTAGTTTATCTTTTGCAATGATGCTTAATACCTACCTCATAATACAGAATACTTTTATTTCTTTTTTCCAGATACTCTCTGAGAATTTTAGTATTGTTCATTATGTTTTTTAAATTATCCAAGGATACAGATATATTGGGAAGATGTATTAAGTCATAATTCCATTTCTTGGAAATATTAACTTCTAAGGGTTCAGTAAACACATAGCACTTATTATTCCATTTAAGGAAATCAACATGTGATAAACATCCTACAAAATGTAATTTTAAATTATGACCTACGTCTTGATCTGTAACCAGACAAATATACTGAGGAACCACGTCTATAAATATTTGAAAAGAAGAAGACATAATAGTCCATTTACATCAATTAACAGAATGGTGCACTAAGCATGGTTCATAGGCGAATGCTGTCCACAAATTAGTCCATTTTGAGTCTCTGTACAATACTTGATTTTATGAGTTTTTCCTCTCATATCTATATAATTACCTTCAAATTGTGGCAACCAATACTCATACCCTTCTAGTACGAGAAATATCATAGTTAACACAGTAAATTGACACATAGTGGTATTAGTAACATTATAATGTATAAACTTTCCTGTACATTGTTGTGAAGTACAGTATGTTACTTCAATAAATAGCTTAATCCAATCTGTATCAGGTATCCATTTGTTAAACAATTGTTGCCAAACATTTTCATTTTGTAAAATAAGTTCAGTTCGTATTCTATTTTTTGAATTTTCACATACAAAGATTGCATAGTGCATTTTGTCCAATTTACAAAAATTGTCATGTTACCATCAAATTTCAACTGATGTAGCTGCATAGCATTATAATTGTCTAAAAATTGCTGCTGATAATTTATATTGTGCATGTGTGCCTTCCATATTTCTGGATTCCAAGATGCTTGTAAATGCACAATCTGAGAGATATCTTCCCCCAATACTTTTAAACGATTAGTTAGAAATTTCAACGTCAGCTGCATTAATAGCTTTAATGCCTGTGCCACGGCCTCCTAGCAGAGTATCATACCAAGCTCTTTTATATCAGCACCTGCCTGTGTCTGGGAATGTGATGTTAAAATGTGCTACAACCTTTTGATACTGTCTGCCTACATTTTTACAGGTAGAATGGACTTTAACAGAATGGTCTGTATGACCAGAAGTAGGTTTACCTGTTAATATTGACAGAACATATGCCCAATGTATGCTGCCTGTAATGACTGTGGTATTAGTACATATTACAGAAACTCCAGTAGTAAAATGTAGTTGTACTTTCGTATTATTGGGAGGAATACTAATTCCCTGTATGGTATAATTACCACATTTCTTCACATAAGTGAAGACTAGCCGTTGTGTTGATGGTGGATAGTTCTTTGAATTTTCTCCTTTTCCCAAATAAAATATAGGAAATTGACAACATTTAATATAAACTTTGGAATCAAATTCAAGGGTTACCTTAGGAATATTTGGTCGAATGTAATAATGACCCATAACCGCAGACCAAAAGGTAATGTTACTGGGAACTATTATATGCCCAAAGGTACAATTAGTATTAGATGGACAAGTGAATTTGTCTTGCTGTCTTTGCCCACAAAAAAGATTTATTTTTGAGCATTCACGCCAACCTAGCTTTAGTGTATTATTGTCACTGTTTATTTTCCAAACTTACATTTCTCTTGTTTGACACTCTACCCCAAGGGCTCCATTGAGTACAGTCAGTACAATAGCAAACAGTTACACATCCCTTCCACACACCTAAACCCTCCCCCTTTCTTTTTTCTTTTTCTTTTTTTTATGTATTGACGTTTTATTTTCTTCATATAATTGATATGTTTATACATTTTTAAAGTTTAAACTGTATTATTATAAATACATTGATTGATTATTGTATAAAAGTTTTTAGAGGATATACATATGTGCAGCTTTTAATATTAAGTGTATTTAACTTGTTTTTTAAGGAGTATGTGTGTTTTACATTCATTTTCCATGCTATGAGAAGCAGAGATTTATTAATAAGTGCTTCATGTGACTATGTCTAAGTATCCTATTGGATATTTTGAATTACATGAATATGATTGGCTATGGTTGCATATATATTAAGTTGAAGTTAGTATGTTTTTATTGAAGTCTGAAGAAGCGTTCTGAGCAACGTGAAAGCGCTTACTGTCTACTAGTAATAAAGGATTTTTTGCTTTATCTTCTGCATTGATTTATTGGTTGGCTTCGATTGTCCTGGAGTGTCTGCCTCTATCTTTGGACTCTGACAATAACAAACAGAATCTTCATTATGTACAATAATATAACCTGGTATTAATCTGAAAAGTTGTTTTGATAGATGGTTTTTCAACTGTTTCAGACTTGGCATTTGCCGTGAGTCTACAAAACCCCCCCACAAAACATGAAGTCACTTAATGACTTTCAAATGATCTCTATGAACAAGAATTATTTTGCTCATTTTCTTTCCTTTAACTTTGTACACTAGAGGTCCTAACTGAGCAATTATTTCAAATGTTCCTTGTCAATTACTAACCCATGGACCGTCTGTCTGGAACGTCTTGATTAATACCTGTGTCCCAGAGGGAAAGCTTTCTTCTGGCATAACAGGATCCTTTGACTGTAATTTGAATGCTTGCATTTCTGATAGGCTTTGACACAATTCAAAAATATCTTTTATCCATTGTTGATGCTGTGCAATTTCTAATAATGGTCCGTTTGTACTAACAGTAGGATCGAATGGCAATTGTACAGGCATTTTCCTGCCTGTCATAACTTCAAAAGGTGATATCCCTGTTTTACTGGGTGGAGTTGCTCTGACACCCAGCAAGATTCCATGCAAATGTTTTACCCAATTTATGCCTTTTTCCAAGCAGGCTTTCTTGAGGCGTTCCTTAAGAGTCCTGTTCATTCTTTCAACAATCCCATTAGACTGGGGATGGTAAGGAACATGAAATCATTGCTGGATACCAAGCAAATCACACAAAGCTTTTATCAGTTTACTGACAAATTGTGGCCCGTTATCAGATTTGATAACTTGTGGCCATCCCCAATGACAAAAAAATTTTTTTACATAAGGCTTCTGCTGTAGCCTTAGCCGTCATTGTTTTTGTAGGAATTGCTTCTACCCATTTTGAAAAAACATCAACTACCACTAGAAGATACCTGTACCCACCTTTTGCTGTGGGTAATGGACCTGCAAAGTCAATTTCGATGGCATACCAATGTCCATCTGCTGGAGTTACCCTTAGCAACTGCGGCTTTTTCAATTGAGCATTAACCTGCAAACATATTAAGCATTCAGCATGCACTAAATTGCAGATTTTCTTTAACTGTGGATGCCAGTACTTGTTCTTTACAATGGGCCATAACTTTTATGTACCCAAATGTCCCAATACCTGATGATTAAATTTCACCAACTGTCATGCCTATTGGTATTGTATATAAGGAAGACTAGAACCATCTTCAAAACATTTTGCATAATATTGCCCTGGACTTTCTCCTACAAGAGTACATTTTTCTAACTCTTCATGCAGAGCAAACTTAGTTTGAATCTGCAGCAAATCACGTTGCAAATTCTGAACTGAAAATGTCTGTATGGCATGTACTACAGTGGTTTTATTTGGTACACTAGAAAGGTGTTCTGTAGGATACAATTGCATTCCTTCCTTTGCTGCATTTTTTGCCATCTGATCAGCATAGTTATTTAAATGAAAAATTTCATTTGTAGTTTTCTGATGAGCTTTTACCTTTAAGATACTGTAGCAACCCACAAGGGACTGATTATGAACCAAATTCCATATAGTATGTAACACAGAAGCATGCTTGAGTGGTTTGCCCATGTTATCAACAAACCCTCTCCTTGCCCATGTAGACATATGCAGCCGCAGAGAATTAACTACGTATGCACTGTCTGAAAAAATATTGACAAGTGGAAAATGCTGTAACACATAAAAAACTACTTCCAGTTCTGCTCGCTGAACAGACATATGTCCCGGTAACTGAATCAGAGTTGGCTGTCCCATAGAAGGGCTTTCTGGTACTACTGCAAATCCAGTCTGATATTGTCCATTATCCCAAAGTCGAGCATCATCAACAAAGACGGATGGCCTGCCCTCCTGAAAATCAGGAGACAGAATGGGTTTTTCTGGATTTGAAATGTGCCTAATGCATTTGTGTCATTTTCCTTCATATCCTATGAAGTTAGATAAGTAATACTTATCTCCTGCCTTTATTGTAACTTGCTTAACACTAAATAATGCCAACCATTTTGCAAGCACTGCTTGACTGATGTCATCAATCAGTTTATTTAGCTGAATCTCATTTACCAAAGCCTGTATGGCATAATGCGGTGTCTGTACTATAATGTCTTTGAAAAAAGCTGTTAGGTATTCAGTTTGATTTAAACTGCAGTAAATGGCCAAAAGTTGCTGAATGCATGGGTGATATCCTCTCTCAATGTGTCATTTTCCCACTGAAAAATGTAATGGGGCATAAAGTCTTTTCCATTCTAGAATTAGAGCCCTGAGGCCACTCCTGTAAAGGGCGTAAAGTCTTTTCCATTCTAGAATCAGAGCCCTGAGGCCACTCCTGTAAAAGCACAACAGAGAGTGTGTTGGCTAGAAAGCATGTCATACAGAGGAACTGCCATTCTGGCATAATCCTCTATGAATTCTGGATTATAATTCATGATACCTAGAAATTTGTGCAAATCCAGAATGGTAACCGGTTTATCCATTTGCAAAATTCCCTGCACCCTCTCCGAACAAGGAGTATGCCTGGAAGGAAGTAAAATAGTACCTAGAAATTTTACTTCAGATGACATGAATTGTACCTTTTCACTTTTAACTTTAAATTCTGCCTCCTGCAGTGTTTGAAGGACCTGTGTCACTTTAGCTAAATGCTGTTCTTTTGTTTCAGTCTGTATTAGTGTGTCATCAATGTAATGCAGAAGAAAATCATCAGAGTCTAGACCTTGTAGTATTCATCCAACTATTTGGTGAAATATAACCAGACTGTTTTGAAATCCCTGCGGTAACTGTGTCATGACATATTGTTCATTTTGAAATGTGAAAGCAAACCTTGGCCAATCTGTTTCCTGCAGTGGTACTGCAAAGAAACCATTAGCTAAGTCTATGACCGTAAACCACTGACTTTGTGGTTTTATTCTTGCTGCTAGCTCTGGGACCCCTGGAATCAGATGAGCCCAGGGAGTCGTGAATTGATTCACTTTTTGTAAATCAATAACCAATCGGTAAGTGCCATCTTTCTTTTTAACTGGCCATATGGGTGAATTTGTAGGGCTATTTCCCTTTTGAATTATTCCCACATCAAGCCATCATTGTATGAAATTTTGCATGTCTGTCTCTGCTTCCTTTGGGATTGGATACTGTTTTTGAAACGGTAGAATAAAATCTTCGTCACTACCTACAGAAACTGCTTCCTGTAGCTTCCCGCAGTCTGTGGGCCCTTGAGACCACAACGTAGGGAAGTGTTGTTTTACCTTTAACCATACTTCATTTTCAGTAGGGCTGACAGAACAGCACTTTTCAGAACTGTTTGATACATGTATTGCCTCAATCATACACAGCATGGGACCTTGCCCTTGCCATATAGTGCCATTAGGAAGGTCTATGACAATTGCCATTTTGGATAATATATCCATTCCCAAGATTGTGGAAGTGCAAGAATTATGCATCAAAAATGCCCCTTTCTCTGGTTCCCCTTGACAGGTGAATTGTACTTGTACAGGTTTACTAGCTATGGCTAGACATACAAAGCCATTAAAACCTGAAATACATGTACATTTAAACAAGTCAGGAGGCAAATGCCTACCTGTCACTGAGACAGCCACCCCTATATCTAGAAGAACATCTTCCCACAGGTTCCCCTCTACCCAGATGTTGATAAGTGTTTGTCCATCTTTCCCCTTCTTGAAGTTAGTCAAGAAAGAGACTTGGGGGGGGGTTGCAACCCTATAGTAGATATACTTCCCACCCCGCATCATCGGTGGTATTGGACTGCAAAGGACATAAGTGCAGTGTTTCCTCGACTTCTTCACAGTCAACATAAGAAGATTGATTAAGTTCATGATACAGAGCTATTCGCTGCTGATAATTAGGATTTACTGGACCCTAAGGAACAAAGTCAGAAGGAACAGTTGTATCCTGTGTGCTAACAATATTACCTTGTACATTGACACTAGTTGTCACACCATCCCTTTGCTATACTGGGAATACTGACTGTTGAGTGTTTGTGGTATATAGGAGTTGTTGCTGTAATCCCCTATTACCCTCTGTCACATATTGTTTTTGAAGTGTACTGCTGTGTTTGTACTTCTGGCTGCATTACCTGTTGCTGTCGTGGTACACTTGGCTTATCAAAATTTTTCACAGTAAGGAACTTACCCTTTGCCTCTTGTTCCTGGTGCCATCTGTGATAATATTTACAATCATTTTTAGTTTGACCTTCCTGTTTACAGGAATAACAAATAGGCTGTCTCTTTGGAGGACCCTCTATAAATTGAGTAACTTGAGAAGCTAACTGAGTGGCTGGGGATGCTGCCCGTTGTTGCTCCTGTATAACTTGCTCTTGACATGATTGTCCTGCTACCTGCTGTGGGATTTGCTGTCCCAGATTAATCCATCTCCCACGCCCCCTTCCCCTTACTTAACTAACAATGGGTGCAGAACGGGGAGTGTAAATCTTTTGTTTATGAATAGCATTATCTTTACACATAATACATGCTCGCAGCAATTTATCTACTAACTCTGTGAATGTATTTGAAGATTCCTCATAAATAAGTTTGATATCCCCTGGCACACCTTCCAAATGGTCCAAAAAGGAGCGCATAACAGCTTTTTGAAAATAGACATATTTCATATCTTTTTCATCACTGCCATTAACTAGCATATATGCCAGCTGGTAATGTTCGGCTTGTTCTTCCAAAGAATCACAGACTGTCATTTGAAACTGATCTAAAAGTGTTGGTGTGAGAGACTGACCTCTAGTGTATGCTAATAATACTGTTGTCATTCTTAGGTGTTTAGTTTGTATTGCATACTGCTTTTGCTGAATATAAGCCCTGAAATGCTGAGGAATAAAATTCTAGAAACAACGTTCAAATGTATCATTCCACACAGTGCTTACAGTTTTAAGAACCCGAGCTTCAAATGTAATCATGTTGTTAAAAATACCCTTCTGTTCATCCCATTTAGGGAGAGTTTCTAACATCCTACACTGATGATAAACTTCAGCAGAAAAACCTTCTGAAGCTATGATAGGACTGGTAAGAGCAGTTTCTAGTGCTTTAGATTGATATTTTTCTAACAGGCCTTGTAATCTTAAAAGATCTTGATTAGCTAAGTCTGCTAATACTGAACAGTGAAGGTAGAGTAGCTGAGGAAGCTAGGGGGAATGGTGATAAGTGCCTAAGATGCACACTGTGGAACAGATGAAGAAATGAGAATATCAGAACAAAAGACAAACTAGTTCCAGTTGCAAAGAAAGTCAAAGAGAACAGCTTACAATGGTTTGGGCAAGTGTGTAGGAAAGCAGAAGACAATCTGGTGAAGAAGATTTGGGATAGACGGGTGTTCAGGGAAGACTTGTAACAATAAGGCATGACCATCAAAAAAAGTAAGAGTAGCATTGAGTCATGACATCCTGCCCTAATGTAGAAAATAGGAAATGATGATGATGTTCACTAAGAGGTGGGGCCGTCAAGTGGACCCACAAGATTCTGAAAATGTAATTTTAGTAGAAAAGATATTGTGCTATGAAAATGTGCTTAATGAATCACCTGCTTAAAATAGTGGGGACTAGTGAGAATAAAATGAAGTTGGTCATGTCTTCTATTTTATGCTTTAAATGTGTCAAGTGAGAAATATTGTTAAATTCGGTGCAGGGGAAAATAGGTTAGAAACTCCCACAGAACCAACTAGAGAGCCAAAAAGGGTGAAAAGGTCATGGGATGCAATCAAGTTATGCGCAGGCTGGTTGATACCACATTCTGTTGCTGTGCTTCTGCAAACTGAATGAAGTGCCTGAAAAAAGTAAATGAGAAAGAGCTATTGGGTCTAGCAGATTCTTGCACCATAGCCATCATAGAAGAAATCCCCCTCACCAAAGTCCATTGAAGTCATTTGCGTTCATGGGGAGAAAAGGCATTACCTCATTACCCAAGTGGAAGTGCAAACCAGTTTGAAAATATCCTGCACCTGTTAACTGTGGTTCCAGCTCTCACACATAATGTAATCAGCATCTATATTATAACATCGACAGCTTAGGTTGTCGAATCCAAAATCATTGACACCTAAGCATCGAAAGCTAAAAACAGTGAATGGCCAAATCATCAAATTCATTTCTAGGGAAAGAATTCACTTGGCCATCCGCAAACAAAATAAGCAAACACACCCAAACATAGTGGGGGGCTTTACCCCCCCATGCCCCTGATTTGGGGGGCTGTGTCCCCACACCCTCCCAACTAAATATACCAACTCTGAGACCGCTCTACATTGGGGAAAGGACAAATCCCAGAGAACGGCCACACAAATTCTTTCCCGAGGAAAGAATTTGGTGATGTGGCCGTTCGCTATTTTAAGCATTCAATGCTTAGGTGTCAATGAATACTCATTTGACAATCTAAGCTGTCGACAAATCAATAGGGAACCTGTAAACATTGGGAAATATTTCACATTTTTAAGGACCATTGGAAACAGTGGGAAGGGAATTAATACTGAGTTACACAGTACAGTACCTACTGCAGGATGAGATCTGAGGCAACTCAGTAGTTTGCAGGATACTGACAATGCATTAGGGTAGCATCAGAGATTGCAAAGTCATTCCCATTAATTTCAAAGCATATAAGCCTAGTCGGCCTTGGGAAGACCAATATATGGATAAACATATCTGCAAGGAGGGAGAATCTGTGTCCTACAGAGACACCTACCACAAGGAAAAAGTAGTGAGCAATCAGGGAAGAAACAAAGTCCTAGGAACATAGACTTGGGATAACATTTTGGGAAAGGTTAAAGGCTGATACAGAGCCCCAAGGAGAGTGAGAGTAGGGCCTCAGGTCAAGGGGATAAAAAGGAGAATCCATTAGAGTATTGAAATGAGTTACCCATCACTGGAGAGGAATGGAACATGGAGATTCCTATGCCCGCCTTAACTGGAGAGGAGGCAGAGACCTCTACCTCCAGAAGTATGAAAGAGGATCCAAGTATATATAGCCTTCAGATAGGTCAGTTAAACTTCAAAAGGGCCAAGTGAAAGGACAGGATGATGAGCTGTGCCAGAAATTACATATTCAGGAGTGTGGGGGAAATTCCCCTCCTGGGCCTCTGCCAGCTCATCTCTACTTTGAAATACAGAATGACCTAATGTAAGGATAACAAACAAGATATACAGAAAAAGATATGCACCAGTTATTGATGCCCAAGACATTTAGGCAACTGGTCATGAAAATGGCCTATAGTCGTGCAGTAGGGGCCATGTGGATGTGGGTAAAACTAAAACAATGGTCCTAGATAGGTTTTATTAGCCAGGTGTTCAAATGGACATTAAAAATTACTGTGTCTGTTGCCATGAGTTTCAAAGGACAGCCACTAACCCGGGGGGGGGGGGTCAGAAATCCCCTAATTCTAATGCATGCAATTGATGTTCCACTCAAAAGAATTGCTATAGATAATGTGGGGTGTTAGGTCCAGCAATGGAAACTAGTGCTATGTTATCATGTTTTCCCAAGGTATCCCCATCAGAAAATCTAATTCAAAAGCCATTGTGAAGTAACTGGGATTACTGTTTTCCTGTGTAGGGATGCTGAAAATGATTTTAATGGATCAAGGCACACTTTTTATATCCAAGGTCATGCAGCACCTCTGTCAAAGCTTTCAGGTGAAACAGCTGAGCACCTCTGTTTATCACCCGCAAATGGATGGTCTGGTAGAATGGTTTAACAGGACCCCGAAATTTATGTTAAGAAGGGTTATAATAAAAGATGGGAAAAAACATGTCCAATTATTTGCTTTACTTAATTTTTTCAGTTTTGGAGGTGCCCATTTGAATGTTACATGTTAGAGGGCTCTGGATTTAGTGAAAGAGACATAGAAGGTGGAGAAGACACCTTTTAAGAGTGTCATAGGGCATTACACTGATTAAAGAATAAAGCTGGTAATACCCATTATGTGGAGGGGGTGGAAGATAGTCAACAAAGAGTCTATAATAGAAATGCTTTGCAGTTCCATGGTGGTAATGAGAATTTGAAAGTTCTTTTTTTTTAAATGACAGAATTATTTGGTGTGATATAATCTGTTGCTTGGTTCTTCATTTGGGACTGGATCTGTTTTTATTCAAGCAACAGTGAGTAAACTGATTTTAAGAAGGAATTGAAGGTGTTTTATAATGGGATAACTTTACAACAATATTTAGATATAGATATAACAACAAAAGGACTTTGTATAGATAAGTGGCCAGTTTATCCATTTTCTAAGGAAGACATTGGTTTAAATGATAGGTGGCAGGAGGTGAGTTTGAAATGTACCCGAAATGGCTTACCATCCTAATTGAATAAGACAGGAGAAAGCATGAAAGATTGGTCTCCATGATTAAACAAGTGGAAGGTGCTTTGAAAACTGAAAAAGATGTGGATTTCTTAAAAAAATATATCTGAGATCAATGAAGAATGTCCTAAGGTGGAGGAAAAGGTCATTAAACAAAAAAAAGGAAAAAAATGATACATGATCAGGAAAATTACTACAATAATAAACTATTTTCATGGCAATGACATCCGTCCAGTGATAATCACTATAAGCATTCTTCACATTGGTTACATAATTTCATGAAACTGTAGCAAACAGTGATAATAACATGACCAATACTTCAGTTTCAGTTTCTGAAGGTGAGGCAGCATGCAGTAATCAGTCTGTTTCAGCTAAGGATGTTCATACGTTTATAAGTAAGTACTAGGCTAGCTGCCCTTGTAGGGCATTTTAACCCTAGACAATTTCCCTTTCAAAGGTGAGAATTAAACCTTGTACCTTGTGTCTATGAGGTAAACACCTTAGCCTTTATGCCAGCCCTCCAACCCTAAGTGGAGCATGCAGGTAATCCTTCACCAGAGAATTCCATGGTGGTGAAGGGTAGATCATCTTCACTAGGAACTTTTTGTGGAAGACGACCTAGGCATGGAAAGTAATATTGATGTCCAGCCATTCTTTATAGGTACTGAATATATCTAGTGTTAACTTGACTGAACATGTATATTCCTTGCTCAGAAGGAATTAAGTTTTGTGCCTAAAATATTTTTTTCTTCCTGGGATAATGTGGTTGAGATATTTAGATTGTGTAGGAAGATTCAAATAAGGGAACTTTTGATTGTAAAAAGACTGAGACCACACACATCTGAAAATGAGGATGGAGAGATGGACAGCTTTGTGACTACAACTGAACATTCTGTATATATATAACAAGAAGAGTGTGATTTAAGTGATTAAAATTAAAAATAATTATGTTCTTGTTAATCCTGTCATTAATGTTTTTGAAAAATACATGAGAACAATTCATGGTTGGAATTTATTAAATATGGTCATTTGGAAAGAAATTATAATCTCACTGGAAATGAATGGGATGCATTGCAATGGTTAAAACCTGTTAAGAAGGATTTGGTAGTGTGCAAAGCTGATAAAGGGGGAATGTGAATGTAATGAACACATTTGATTATGTAACAATGCGTAATATTTTATTGAATGTTCATAGGTTCATAGGAGATTACTAGGCTAACAGCTCAGGAGCTTTTAAAAGCCTAGCCAATACAGCCTGATTTTGCCAAGTATATGGCCCTTAGGGGCAGGAGGATGGCATGAGTTTGTGCCGATGCCTTGAGTATCTTACAGACTGTCTTGTCCATAAGGGACATAGGTGCCACCCTAGGTGTGAATTTATGATTCCCCATCCATCAATCTAGATTTCTGTTTATGAAGGCCAGGGAAGAACTGTGCTTTACATGAATAGGAAGCCTATTCCAAAGAAGGGGCAATCTCTGGGACATGTATCTGTCTGTCCAGCATGTTCTGTCTGTGGACATATGATGGTTAAAGTTCAGGCTACTATCTACTTGTGTACCTAGATCCCTTACCTCTGAGTCTACTCTTACAGTTCTGTTGTTAATGTTGTAATTAGCTGGGGTATTTAATTTCCCAAAAGGTATGATAATCTTCACATTAGTTTCAGGGTATGGTTCTGACACCAATCATTTGCATGATTTAGACCCTCCTGAAAGATATCTACATTAGTTGTTTGCAAACTTTGTCATCCAGAGGTCTTCCACATTGGCCTTGGCATCTGAGAAGTAAATTCTGAGCAGATGTGGTCCCAGCACTGAGCCCTGTGGTACACCACTAGAAACTGTCCTCTTGCTGGAACTTGAATCACCCACTTTAACTGCATGTGTCCAATTGGCTATTCATCTGGTGACATAGGGATTTATGCCCAGTTTTGTGAGTTTATTTATAATACCTGAATGGGGAATTGTGTCAAATGCCTTGGCCAGGTTGAGGTAGGTGGTATGCACTGTTTTGTCCTCATCTATGGCCTTAGGGATTTTCTCAAATAAGTTCTTCAGATTTTGTAGGCATGACCTGCCCTTGACAAAACCAATTTAGGTCATATCTAGTGTTTGGAGGTTTCCTATGTCTTTATTTATCAGATCCATTATTATTCTTTCCATGGCCTTACAAGCAAGACTAGTTAAGTTTATGAATCTGTAATTTCCTGGGTCAGTTGATGGTCCCACAAAGCTGGTCTGGAGGTTGAGGTTAAACAGAGATCCTATTGGGCCTGATAGGTCATGATTTAAACTATTTAAGAGGAGACCTGATAAATTGTTGGGCTTCCTTGATGCTGTGTTTTTAGCTTTAGAGAGCTTTGTGACTACCTGTTCATTGGTGAAAGTTGGCAAAGGAGTGGTGGTGGGTATTTCTTGGGGAGAACTGGGTTGATGGGGAAGTGAAATTTGAGCTGAATTATTGGCTAGCAGATTTGCTATGTCTTTTGGCTAGGTATATAAAATGCCTTCTATAACTAATTCCACACATTGTTGGGTGTTGTCCTCAAGATTGCAGACATAACTGAAAAATGTCTTATAGTTATCCTTAGCTTTGGAGGTTATTTTACCTCAAATTCTACATTCAGAGACTTGACTAGTTCCCTGATTTGCTTGTTTAAACTAATGAGGGACTTATTGCCCTGCTGTGCACATTCCTTGTTACTTCTCGACAGGATGTTTATTTTGTTGTACAACCTATTAAGACCTGGATGGCTTGTTTCTGAGGTTTGCCCTGGGCTTCAGTACAACCATTTCTATGCAGTTGTTTATGTAGTCATACAGGGCTTTTGTGTAGTCCTCTGTGTAGACTTCTGTGTTTTCTGGATTGGGGAAGCTTGCAATCTAGCTATGCCATCACTTAATAGGAAGTAGTTTGCCTTCGAAAAGTTCTTAAAGTTTTTTGGGGTTCAGTGGTAGATCAAGTTTTTCCTTAATTTCCAGGAAGACTGCTTTGTGATTTGATCTTACCAGTGAGGACATCATGCATGGGGGGTACAGGGCTCTCCCATATTTATGAGTACCGGCTCTAGGATATTTGTTCCCTTGGTGGGAATGCACACCAGCTGCTCCAAGGTATTTGAATTCACAAAGTTGTGCAATCTTTAGGCCTGTTTGATAGTAGTCATGTATGCCTGCCAGTTAATGGAGGGATAGTTAAAATCACCCCTGAGTATGGTACTGGGCTGGATGGTGAGGGATTCAAGAAACTCTAGGTATGATGTATGGGTTTCCTTGTTCATGGAGGGGGTTCTGTAGCTAGCAAGAATATGGTAATGGATTTTTCCATAGTTAGGTGGACATGGAGTAGCTCAAGCATGTCATATTGTTTGACCAGCCTTGTGGTCAGATTATCCTTTATGTAGATAGCTACACCACCACCTTTCACTCTTTCACGTTCAGTGGTTAAACAGAACATATGATAGGCATTATAGCTATGCACTGCCAGAGTGCTTAATGTGGCATTAAACCATATTTCTGTAGCTGCACAGACCTCAGTATTCTCCAGGGCAAAGAGAGCTTCTAGGCAGTGCCGTTTCCTGTTGAGACTCCTAGCATTGAGCAGTAACATCTGATTATAAAATAGCTGAGTATCAAAGAGATGAATTTAGCCTAGAATTGTTTAAGTTTTTTTGAAGAGAGATGAACAGTTTTGTGACTGCATAGGGTATAGATTTTTTGCATATAAAATTTCCTCTACATGCAGTGTTTTACACCATACCAAAGATACAGAAGTCTTTATATAATCCCAACCAGGATGTCCCATCATTTTAGGTGTGAACAGTGGTAGCTCCAGGTTCCTTTTCTTGCTGAGGCACTATACAGACACAAAGAACGTGTGAAAAAAAAATTTAATATCAATATAGTATAGAAACCATGTTATAAGATAACAGCTCATCCATAATCCAAGGTTAAAAATGAAAGACCATTTCCCTATGGAAAAAAAAACAAAGAATGCCATAATCTTTCAAATCTTGATAATATTCACAACACAGAAAAACTGCCATGTTTAAGGATAATACTCTGAATGAAGTGTTGGTATTCTACATTGTAAGAAGTCAAGGGTACAGCTACCAACACAAAAAAGGTGGGAAAATGTCATGCACAAAGATATTTGTGGCCAGTAGAAAGAGAAAAAATATCATTAACCCAAATTCAAGAACAAAGAGTTGGCCTTATTTTGCTCTGTGCTGCATTGTAAGGAATATATTTCAAACCAAGATAGCACATTTTGTGAACATTCAAGATAAAAAACACATCTTTCCACTGCAGACACTGGTGAAAACCAAGTAGTTTAAGTTTCTGTTAAAACTTTTTTAAAATAGAAGTAAGTTTTGGAAGTTAACAACTCCTAGATTACAATGATAGTTTTGATACCTCAGGAGGAATGCATGAGAGGGTTTGGCAGCACTTGGACTAAAAATTGGAAACCTTAAAATATGCAGTTCTACTATTTTATTCCGTTGAGCATGTGCAGTTACTGTTAATAAGGTGAGAGCTGCTTTGAGAACACAAATCAGAGTAATTTAAGAAAAAATATGAAAATGAAAGTAGGTTTCATAAGTTCTGCAAGATATCTGTGACTCACACTGCTGCTATTTTATTTACATGGAAGTTAAAACAATATGATTCTGATGCATTATAATCAGAATGTAAATATATAATGAAATAACTGAGGTATAGTGTCAATCAGAATTTAGGTATGCATTTATTTATTCTTTTTCTTAACTGGGTTAGTCTCACTAGGCCATTGGCCTCTTTTCTGAGAAGACCTGATGTGCTTTTCATACTGACTAGGGGAAATTTGGCCAGGACATTGTAGAACTTCCCCTTCTCTTGTTAGTAGGGAGAAGCATGTATGTGTGACACAATGGACTTCCTGTTCCTGTTCCAGGTGCAAAGGTGGCCCGGAGAAACAGGGAGAAAACATGGCTAATTCAGCTTTTGCTGAAACTGGAAGGAAAGTTGCTGAAAATGTTTTCATAATGGTAGAATCACTACTAGAAGTTTTTTCTGATGATGTGGGTGCAGAAAAAACAGTGACATTGGAGGAAAAGGAGATTTTAGCTGAAACAGAGATGGATTCAGAGGAAAACTTTCAGAGTAAAATGTTTGAAGGAGAGACAGTTACCTCTGAAAAATGCATAATTACAACCCTCCAATCGGGGGGAGGGGTCGCAGGATGATTATTTGGAAGAAATGGTAAATCAAAGTGAGCCAGAAAATGTGCAGCAATTTCATTGCACAGCATCGTAGAAAAAAATAGAAGAAGAAAAAGCAGAAGAAGAGAATGTGCCAGAAAAAGTTCCAGAGACAAAAACTTGTGCACAAACTGCTGGAGAAGGAACAAAGAAGAAATAATAGAAACAAAAAAGAAGTATACAGTATGTGTGAGCAGTAAAAAAGAAGAAATATTGGACAGGTATGAGGTTTGGGACTCTGTCAAAGCAAAAGAGGTAAGAGCATTCATTTTAATTAATAAAGAGACTTTTTGTGAATTGATAGTTGAAACTGGGCAAGCCATGGAAAATTTTGGGGGTGCATATGAACAAAAGAAAAATATTTATCCATGGTCAGAATATGTGGTGCAAGCTTTTTACATACAAACAAAAAATAATAATAATCTGGTTTAGAAGTGAAGTTGAAGCAAAAAAACTGAAAGAACATGTGTAAACTATATGTAAAGAAGTAATGGACACTACAAAAATATATGATAAAAGGACTATGGACTGGGGGATGGTGCAGTAATACTGAAAATGGAAAATGATAATGTTATGCATGTACCTGGTATTATTATTAATGTTCATGGTAATAGGGGTTTTGTGAAATACAGAGGTCAACCAAAGATTTGACATTCTTGTGGAAAAAAGATCATTTAATCGATGAATGTGATAAAAAAGATATTTATGTGATAAAACTGGGAATAATACAAAAATGTGATTTAAACTTCAAAAAATGTAGCAGTGCTGATTATTCATGGCTAGAATATGAAATGAATATGCAAGAAAATGAAAATGAAGTTATACGGGAGAAAGAGATAGAAGAATGTGTTATACAAGAAAATGTACAAAAAGATATAACTGGTAAAGAGGTTATACGTGAAGCTAAAAAATGTAACAAGGAAAAAGAAACAGAAGAGACAAGTGAGGAAGACGCTGACTGGTGCACAGTAAGAAATAAAAATAATTCAATAGGGAAAAGAGTTAAAGAAAGGAAAAGAAAATTCAAAAACATAATGCTTAGAGAAAATAAGAAAGGAAAGGAATAAACATTTTATTATACTAACTGTCCTTAAAAACTGAAAATATTAGCTTTAAATGTGAAAAATCTTAAAAGGAGAATAGGTATATTAAAATGGTGTGCTGCAGTAGATGTGCATATTATTGTTTTAGAAGATAGATTATTAACAGAGGAAGAAAGAACACAAACTGAAAAACTTTGGAATGGTGTGGTAGTTTGGAACATGGGGAAACATGCATGGGCATATGTATATTATGTCAAGAAAGGATTAAAATATTAGATGTAACCATTGTAAAACTAGGATGAATTATGGTACTAGACTTGAGATGGAAAAATATGTGTATAAAATTATAGCTTTATACGTATATGTACTTTAAAAAAGAGAGAGAAATGATGTTTAAAAATATTCTTGAATATGTTTGTGCAAATATGGACATTACAGTGGTGGGTGGTTTTAATTGCAGTTTAAGGAAAAAAAATAAGAGCAATTGTGATGTTAAATTTGTTAAAGAAATTATGAGAAGTAGAAAGTTAAGTGGATGGGAGAATAACCACTGGACCTACAAAACAAATGAAATTTTTCTCAGAAATTGATTATTTTTTAATATCTGATAGTTTAAAAGTTTAAAGAAAGGACTTAAGAATGCTGGATTTTCAGATGATGTGGCTATATGGGTTAAAGTACAGAATAATGAAGACTGCGAAGGGCAGGCAATTATGCCATTATTTAAGAAAAGTAATAGTTTCTTTCTTAAAATAACAATGCATAATATAAATAGCAAACTTCTCTGGGTGGGGGTTACTAAATTGGGTGTTACTGGTTGGTTTTATTTTCGGCTTCACTTCAATTGACAAAAACCCAACATAACCTGTAGTTAGTATTACCACCTGGCAGTGGATTATTGCTATAATATATAACAATAAGAAAAAATATAAAGAGAATTAATGAAAAGGAATTATATTTAGAAGAGAAAAAAGAACTTATGGAATTATGTAAAACTCATATGAATATGAGAGAGTTTTATGAGAATTAGACTGTTTGGTGTGTTAATTTTAAACAGAAATATAAATAAGTGTTTTTTGAATGTATAAGGATGAAAAGAAGAAAAGAAAAGGAGAGATATAAGATATTGAGTCAAGAAACATTGAGAGACTTATTAGAGAAGAAAACTTCATTTTAGGAAAAAAAAGAGAAATATATAAAATGAATCAAATTAAAACAAACAACTTGTTATATAAACAAAATATTGCTTACAAAGAAAGAAATAAGAGGTAGCACCATACTTGAGTAAAATAATAAAAGAAGGAAAAATAATAAGATAATTAAAAAATAAGAAAGGTAAGCAAATAAGACAGCAAGAAGGAATATATGAAATAATTAAAAAATATGTATTGGAATTAAAACAAACAACTTGTTATATAAACAAAATATTGCTTACAAAGAAAGAAATAAGAGGTAGCACCATACTTGAGTAAAATAATAAAAGAAGGAAAAATAATAAGATAATTAAAAAATAAGAAAGGTAAGCAAATAAGACAGCAAGAAGGAATATATGAAATAATTAAAAAATATGTATTGGAATTATTTGTTAAAAGACAAGAAAACGTAGAACAAATTTATAAAGGTGAAAAATTAAATAACAAAGATGAGTATTTAGGACAAAAAATAACTATAAAAGAATTGAATAAAATTCTAAAAGATATTTACATGAATTCTGCAACAGGACTGGACAGAATTGAATATGGTATGGTATGTATAAAGAAATGGTTTTAGAGAAGTTATGAATGAATGGTTGGAAACTGGAATTAAAGAAATACGGATATGTAAAGGAGTTATAACATTTATATTTAAAAAAGGAAATAAGGAGATAAAAACATGTAGTCCTATAACATTGAATAATACAGATTATAACATTTTTATGAGAATAATAATCATAATTATTATTATCATACTCTCCCTCTCATTCTCTTCATTCATCAACCCCTCAAAGTACTCTTTCCATCTGCTCAACACACTCTCCTCGCTTGTGAGTACATTTCCCTCATTATCCTTTATCACCTTTACCTGCTGCACATCTTTACTAGCTCGGTCCCTCAGTCTAGCCAATCGGTACAGGTCCTTTTCTCCCTCCTTAGTGTCCAACCTTTTATACAACTCTTCATACGCCTTATCCTTAGCCTTCACCACCTCTCTCTTTGCCATGCACCTCATCTCCTTATACTCTTGTCTACTTTCTTCATCTCTTTGACAATCCCACTTCTTCTTCGCCAACCTCTTTCTCTGTATACTCACCTGTAATTCTTCATTCCACCACCAGGTCTCCTTGTCCTCCTTCCTCTTTCCAGATGTTACACCAAGGACCTTTCTAGCCATCTCTCTTACTAGCTCTGCTGTAGTTACCCAGCTATTCGGTAACACTTCACTGCCACCCAGTGCCTGTCTTAATTCTTCCCTGAACATCACCTCGCAATTACCCTTTTTCAATTTTCACCATTTGATCCTTGGTGCTACCCACACTCATCCTCCTCTTCTTGATCACCAATGTCATCCTACAAACCACCATCCTATGCTGCCTAATTACACTTTCCCCTGCCACCACTTTACAGTCTCCAATCTCCTTCAGACTGACCCTTCTACATAAGATATAATCCACCTGTTTGCATCTTCCTCCACTCTTGTATGTCACCCTATGCTCCTCCCTCTTGTTAAAATACATATTCATCACAGCCATGTCCATTCTTTTCGCAGAATCCACTACCATCTGACCTGCTGCATTCCTTTGCTTAACACCATACCTACCCATCACTTCCTCATACCCTCTGTTCCCTTCACCAACATGCCCACTAAAATCTGCTCCAATCACCAGTCTCTCGCCCTTGGGTAGAGTCATCACCACTTCATCCAACTCACTCCAAAATTTTTCTTTCTCATCCATCACACACCTAACTTGTGGAGCATATGCACTAACAACATTCATCATTACACCATCAATTTCTAGCTTCATAAACATCACTCTATCTGTCACTCTTTTCACCTCCAAAAAACTACGCCATTTCTCCTCCCATCCACACCATGATAAAACAATTTGAAACCACCTCCGATACACCTAGCCTTGCTCCCCTTCCATCTCCTGCACACACAATATACCAACCTTCCTTCGGTCCATCATATCAGCTAGCTCTCACCCTATACCAGTCATACTGCCAACATTCAAAGTTCCGACCCTCACTATCACAGTCCTAGCCTTTACCTGCCTTCGGGCATGCCTTCCCCCTCTTCTCCTCCTTCAGCCAACAGTAGCCCAAATTCCTCCAGCACCCTGTTGTCCAACAGTACTGGTGGCGGTCGTTGTTAACACGGGCCTTGACCAATCTGGTATGTATTTCTGTACTGTTTGTCTGCATGTATGATTTGGCAAAATTTTACACCGGATGCCCTTCCTGACGCAACCCTCCCCATTTATCCAGGCTTGGGACTGGCACAAAGAAATGCACTGGCTTGTGCATCCCCAGTGGCTGGGTTTTTGATTCACCCTCCTGATTGTATTAATTATAATATATAATAATTGAATTATATCCCCTATATAATACAGCACCACTTGTTAGAGTGTGTTTTAAATTTATAGTTTTGAACATTTTTCCAGTAAGCAATGAAACTAAACATATGAACCAATAATGACAAACTGCCCAATTCAGAACATTTCAACCATAAAAGACCACTCAAATGTCTGTCATTACAATCTACCAATATCAGACAATATGCACAATCTCTGCAGAAGTAAAAGTCATCTGAATAATTCCACATTAAAAAGATCTGAAACTAATGAAAAGGTTGTTGCTAGAAAACAACTTTATATTTCAGTGTTTCATCTACAAATTCAGTGCCTTTTACCCTTAAAGAATAAATTGTTTATGTTACATTAAAAACATGGTAAGCTGGTATATTGCAATAGGGAATTGGTGGCAAGCTGAAAAACAGGTCCATAGTTACTGGGCATCTCATCCAAAGGAGGACATACTCAGGACTGCAGCACCCCACCCCCTTAAAATGCAGATCTACATGCTGTGAGAGTAGAACCTACAGCCCTCTAGATCAAGGAGCAAGTATGCTACCTGCGGTGCTAATAACAATGCTTTAAGGATGGTACTAGGCTATTGGCCCTAGGGCCTATACAAGTCTAGACATAACAATTCCATGGCTATTTCTTCCCACAGTATTTACCTCCCTAGACCCCTGTCTAGCAGGGTGACTGAAATGATCCCCAGGGTGAATTTCCTATCTCCCATACAATCATCAAGGTTCCTTTTGAAGAGGGCCAAAGAGGCGCTCTGCTTGACATGTATGGGCAGCAGAGTCTGGGGAGTCTCTGGGTCAGGAACCTATCCCTCCAACATGTTTTGTTCATTGTGATGACAAGGTTTAGATCCCTGGAGCGTGTGGCTCTGAGGGACTGGGATTTCTAAGTGTAGCATGTCCAACAGCTCTGGGTTTGACATGGCCTTGTATGTTAAGCAGAGATCGCCTCTGAGTAGACAATATGTGACAGAGTATAAGTGGAGTATAAGTGGAGTTTTTTTTAGATGGTCAGCATAGGGCATCTGTTTTTGGCCTGTGGTTCTTTTAATGAGGTATTTCTGCGGCCTTTCCAGTTGTTGCAGATGTCTTAAGAGGTACATACCAAATGAGGCGTTGTATTCTATAATGGGTCTAATGAGGGATGAGTACAGTGGGACAATGACCTCCTTTTTCTGGATGAAAAGCCCTTAATAATGAGGTGTGCCACATAGAAGGATTTCCTGACTGTTGTGGCAATATGGTTATTGAAGATGAGACCACTGTCCACCTAAGTCCCTAAGTCTCTTACCACACTTTTGGTGTTTAGTGTACTGCCAGCTATGTGGTAATTCATGGGTACATGTTTTTTTCCCAAAGGGGATAGCTATACATTTCTTGGCATTGAGCTTGAGCCCATGGCTCTGGCACCAAGTATCTGTTTCTGTAAGGCCCTTTTGTAGAATTCTATACTACAACAGTGATACCATTTGCTAAACAAAATAGTTGAATATTTTAAGCTGACTTAGCATGAGCAGCAGTAAACTTCTCTTCCCTTGAAGCTCACAATTCCTTGAAAATGCTCTTGAAAAATAAATTCCACTTGCTAAATATAAACAGGGCATTTCACTCTCACACATACACACACACCTCAGCCTCTTAGTGCAAGAAATCTAGACAAAGCCTAAAATAAATGGGGAGATATTATAAATATTGCTCTCATGACCTTAAAAGAACTGCTAGAATAGCAGGATTTGTTGGTATGCATTTTTCTAAAGGATATGACATCTAAAACTCAAATGTCTGTTATTATTTAGCAACGTCAATCTTTTTTAAGAGGAAATGGGGCAAAAATCTGGACATTCTGCAAAAACCTGGACAGCTGAGGGGCATGCTACCTCCCCCTCACACACACACACACACACACACACACACACACACACACACACACACACACACACACACACACACACACTCACAAACACACCATACCTTTCGATCTCTCAGCCCAAGAAATCTGGAAAAAGCCTGTTATAATGTTGGGGACAAAGGCCCAAAACTAGTGACACATAAATTGCTAGAATAACAGGATTTGTGTTGGAATGCATTTTCTAAAGGATATGAAGTCTGAAACACAATTATATGTCATAATTTAGTAACTTTAATCCTTAGTTCATCCCAGTGATTAGTCAAAAAAAAACACAGAATTGTTATGAGGAACAGATCAAAAATATAAGGCAAAAATCTGGACATCCTGTGAAAATCTGTACAGCTGAGAGGTACACATGTACCCCCCCTACCTCCTTAGAAAGTGGATAGAACAACAAGGTTTGCATTAGTATGCATTTTCTGAGGATATGAAGTCTAAAACTCAAATGTCTGACATTATTTTCTGATTTCAGTCCTCAGTGATTTGCCAGAAAAAAAAAACACAATTTTATGAGAAACAAACCGAAATTATGAGTCAAAAATCTGGATAATTGCAAGGTATGACTCCCCCTCCCCAAACACACACACACACACACACACACACACTCCTACCCCCCTCTTTCTTACACACAAACACACACACACCTACCTCCCTCTTACAAACACACTCACATCCCTACCTCCCTCTTCCAAGCACACAGACACAGACCTACCTACTTCTCACACTCACACACACACACACACACACACACACACACACACACACACACACACACACACACACACACAAACATACAACACACACCTACCTTTACCTACCTACTTCTTACATACATGCATACACACCCCTACCTGCCTACTTCTTACATCCATACACCCCTACCTATTTCACACACACACACACACACACACACACACACACACACACACACACACACACACACACACACACACACACACACACACACACACACACACCTGCAAAATATCCCAAATAACATCCAACCAAGCAAAAGGTAGAAAGGTTACACAGACAAACTATTCAGTGGAGGCGGACATATATGTTTATATGTGTATATGTGTGTGTGTGTGTGTGTGTGTGTGTGTGTGTGTGTGTGTGTGTGTGTGTGTGTGTGTGTGTGTAATTTTACATACATATATATATATATATATATATATATATATATATATGTATATCACTTACTTTTGCCCTTGTGGACTCAGTCATAGCTGAAAAGCATTTGAGCACCAGTTCCATTTACCTTGGTAACAAATTAATAAATTAAAAATGGGATTTTAATCAATCCACTTTTAAACTGATACCAGACTTCATGCTCCTACTCAGGGAATTTATTCTGACATAAACAGTTTTTAACTCTAACACAATTTAGAAATGTTTATACAGATTAAACTTTACACTTGTTGTACTTACTACCATGGGAAGCAAAGTCTCAGGCAGATGCAAACGTCATGCATCAGGAGTTAATAAGGCTGAAGCACTAATAACCCTGGATGGATTTTTAACCAGATTGGAAGAGGGTGTAAGAAACTGTGCACTGATACCGCAATCATACCTCTCAACCTCCTAGTGCAAATAATCTGGACAAAGACTAAAATAATGGGGGGGGAGGCAAAGGTGCAAAAATAGGTTGTGATTTTTAATACTGCTCTTATAAACTTAGGAAGTTGTTGGAATAGCAGCTTGTGTGTTAGCATACATTTCATGAAGGATATAAAGTATGAAGCTAAAATGTGTGTCATTATATAGTGACAAGTCCTCTGATTAGCCACAAAACTGCAAATTTTATGAGAAACACAAAAAATATGAGACAAATATCTGGATATTCTGTGCAAATCTGGACAGTTGACAAACCGCAACAGTTTTATAACTGTGGAATTCTACTTCCTGTTGATGAAATTAGACCACTAAAGTTGTGTTTTTATGCTTTTCATAAATGGCACTGCTGTTAAGATTTTGTTAACAGATATTATTAGAAGGTTAAAAGATGTGCATAATTAAGCAAGTCTACATAGTAGATTTTAAGAAATAACATTTTGTAAAACTAATTTAAAGATGCAGAAGTTAATGAATCAATGTCTGGCAAAGATTAAACAGCAGTAATGCAAGAAATTAAAATGAAAGTTAATGGAATAGAGAGGTATACAGTAAACAGAACATAATGATTTGCCATTTGAAGTTCTTAAGTAAGAAAGGAATGTTCCAAGAATATGATGAGCTCAGAAGAGAAAGTGGGGGAGTAAAGGTCACATATTTAGAGCATTCACATGGCTACAAAGAGTTAGATCATTCACCTGGCTTCAGGGAGTACAGGGTTAAAGTCCTGACTCTGATTCAGACAACCTGAATTTGAACAGTATATGTAGTACTAAATAAGGTAGGTAGGGAGAGGGTAAAAACAAGAAACCTAAGCTGCCTCTCCCATACTGGGGAAGAGAGTGGTAGTCCAGCTGGCTACTTACCACCAGGATCAGAGGCTTGCTTGTGCAGAAGATGCAGCCAGAAACTGAGGACATCGGCTTGGTGTTCCCAAATTGGTGATAGTAGCTCCTCCTGGATATGTGTGAAAACATGCACAGGGAGCATAGGAGGTCCTTGCATTGTTACAAGTGTCCATTTTATCAGCATGGGGTGAGACTGGTGAACAAAACAGAAACACCAGACTGTATTCAGCATGATGAAGGCTGCTTGTTAGAGTGTGATATGGTGTAGTTCCTTGATCTGGGGTCAACTAAGTTCCATCTAGATGCACAGATGGCCCCAGTCTATGGAGTTTGAAGCTAGACCTTCAGACCCTTGGAATGAAGGTACCCTCCTTCAGCAGCAAGCAGAATACTGAGCACAGGACAGGAGCACAAGCTTATCTGAAACTGACTGCATGATGGCCCCTTCCAGCTGTCTCTTGCTCAGTGCAGGTGGGGTGGTTAATGGATGGCAGGCAAAGATGAAAATTTTGAGTATTCCGATGGTTAAACACACTACAGAGCAGGGTTGTTTCAGACAAGCCTTCTGAATATTCCACAATTTAAAGAGACAATTTCTTTGTTTCAGTTATTTTAAGAGATGCAGAATATAATAGTCAAGTTATTTCTATACTGGAGTTAATAAGTCTAATTAAATATCTCTGAACAGTACTCTAGGTGTGCTGTTTGAGTTTTACCATTTGTGTAAGTAAGCTGGTGACTTATTTTTTGTAAGATTTGTAAAACTCTCAATAGCTTATGAACAGTTACTCTATAATGGACAGAGTTAGTAGTGCACATCTCTTACAAGGAAAGAAGTCTGTTTTGTGACATCTATTATATCAGGTGTCTGAAATAATGAGCAGTAGCTGGCTTACCTACTCATTTTCACTGCACCAGTGGTCAAGCAACTTAAGCGTGAGGATTTAATGTGGTCATGAGTTTTGCCACAGTGAATTATATTGTGCAAGCCGTCTCTGCACTTTTCAGAGATTTTCTCCTTCTCTTCACTGTGGTACAACAGTGGGGTTTGGTATATATAATTTCAGGGGGGTAGGGGGGGCTGGCACTCCACCCACACACATTGAGAGGTGCAGGGAGACATACCCCCCTGCAAAAATAGATTTTTTTTTGTTTTTTTTTTTAAGATTTGGGCTGACAGTTTTTGGTATTTTATTTTTGATAAGGTGTTAGCCAAAAGAAGGATCATTAAAAAAATGTAGATAAACCAATGGATTGCCAACATGTCTATCTGTTGTGTAGTCTGAAAGACAATCAGACCACATGACTCATATTTCATATTGAATACATTAGTCTAAGATGCCAGTTCGTTAAAGGCATACTGTATATACCACAGGCCCCCCACCCCATTTTTAAAACAAACTTCCTACTACCTATATAAGACAGTTTTGTTTTTTTAATAAATACAGTTTCTGATAAAAGCATTAATAATCTATGTTTCACATTGCTCCAGTATTACCAGCTTTGTGCATTTGATTTCAGTGTCAATTCTACTTTAAATGTGTAAGGATTATTTTTTTTTCAATATTCCCTTATTTTTCTGTACTTGCATTATAAGTTTATAGAAGTATATTAATCTTACATCTGGAGAGCTTTTGAAAAGCTTAACCATATCACCCTTGTAGCGACAAGGGTTGACTAGATCACCTAAAACAGTAGTTCATTCACATTCCGTTCAATGGTACGCTGGAAGTTTGTACTCTTAAATTCAGATGGCTGCATCCTGAGCCATTTGATAAAAATCTATGTATGTCTTCACAGTTCAAACAAATGTTCTTATCTCTAGAACCAAGAAGTGTAAATATCAAACTGTTCAGCACAAGTTAATCTTTACATAGGACACATTCAGTATATTCTAGGTTTTTAAGTGGCTTTTCTAAATCACTGTAAATATTCATTTTTGTAATAATTTAAAATAGTTCAGTATCCACTAAAGCTACACACATAGTGTCAGCAGCATTTTGCGCAAATAATTGTGCACTTTCAAATAAGGCTAAGTAGTTTTACCTCCATCACTTGTTCATTGAGTTATTTAGAAAACATGAAGATGATGACAATATAAATAAATAGCATATGAAAAACATTTAATATCTGTTAACTGACTAACAGATGTCATTTTGCAGGCCATCATGTAAGCCTTAAAATGAAATAAAACAACAAAACGTTCCCAAACCGAGTATAAACTGGTAACAAATTATATACACAGCCTGAAGGGCAGAATTACTCCACCACAGCTTCAGCGAAAAATGTATTTATTAAAAACAAAATGACTAAGCACTTTCACCAATGTTAAATAGGCTTCTTCAGAGTCATTAAAAAGTTGCAACTGCCCATTTAAATAAGAAACATGTGCAAAACGCTAGCAATCACTGCTTAACACAGGAAATAAAATCAATGCCCCTTCTTTCCCACAAGTACGGGTGGATAAAGTTGTTATGACTATAAAATCCTTCAAAAAAGAAAAATATATATATAAGTTATGTATCTTCATCCAATAAACACATTCCACTCTTTACATAATTAAAAACTAATATGTTGAAGTAAATAAAAATTATATTCATATGTGCAAACCATGTTTTCTAATGTACAAACATATATATTTACTTTGCCATAACCAAAATAAATCAATCGTAGCATAAACTATAAGCTATCTATAGTTTATATATAAAATACCTATATTATATTTGCTCTATATTTCAACATAGGCAAAAAGGCTATACTGTCATTTAAGTCTGGCGGACAAGTGGCATTGAGTCTTAACTGCCATAAACATTCCTTATTTTCCACCTTTAGCTTATCATCACCTCCCCTCTCATTGGGAAAAACCCTATCTATAATAAATAAGATACATTTTGTAAAATTAGGGCAAACAATACTATGAGTGTATAGGGCATTATGTGTATTTTTTGTCTTTACAAATACATTTTTTGTGAAACTGTGGTGGAGTAATTCGGTCCTTCAGGCTGTGTACATAATTTGTTACCAGTTTATACCCTGTTTGGGATCATTTTGTTGTTTTGTCTTGAGTTTTGCCCTTGGGTAGATTTTCCTTTGCCTCAGCTATTTTTCAGTAACTATTCACTCCAATTCATGGAGGCAGGTATTGGGGAGTTAACGGAGTCGGTGCAGAGATTAACAGCTTTATTACATAACAATGGGTCGAACCAAGTGTTTCCACCCACCCTTACGAGCACCAAGATTGAACTATTCACGTTACATTTACCATTGCTGGAGAACAATGCTACTACCAATGCTGTTCTAAATCAAGGCTTCTCTCAGGGATGCGACATCAAAAACTGGTTGCGTTTATCGGAAGTGAATTTCCCTGACTTGAGTGAGACATGAAGTGAGAGGCCAATGCTCAAGAAACAACTTGAGCAATTCAAGACAACTTGCAGGAAGTATCATGCTCTACAATTGGACAATATAGTTTTAAACAAATCTATAGTGCTCAAATAAGTTCTGAAAGGCCTTACGCTGTGGAAGCTGCTGATGGGTATAGAAAGTGGGACCACAGCTTATTGTGAACTGATCGATTTATTCAATAAAACCAGCTTGGAGATGTTGGAAATCATAATGAAAAATAATACAAGTAAGTTGGCAGTACTTGAGAAAGAGATTTCTGTTATGAATCAAAACATAGTAAATGACTTGTTGTTTTCGGAATACATTAGTAATTATCAACATGTGTTAAAGAATTTGGAAGACTTTGTCAAAAACAATAGTCTTTCTAAGAACAAAAAATTGCTTAGAGAGAAAAATGACTATGAGGCCAACCGAGCATATCCAGTTGGAGGGAGAAACCATAAACACATTGGCAATGATGATTATATGATAGATACACACACTAATGACATTGACTGGAACCCCCCCCAATGAGAATATGGATATTAGAAATGTACGGCAGACAAATTGTTATTATTTTTTTAAATCGAGACTCCCATGTGAAGAGGTCAGAGCAGTTGATGAACAGGAGGGAGAGGGACCCTCAACATCAACAGAACATGGGACATTTTCAAAACAAAAGATATCAGAGCAACAAGAGACATCAAGGGGGGAGGGTGAACAACCATTAATCGACAATGATTCTTTTTTGGAATTGAATGATTTCTTGGATTATGACAAAATGCCAAATGATTGTGCAAGCTGTGTTATTACTAAAAACGATGGTTTGACCATATACAATTTTAGTAATGTAACTTTGCATGATGCTTATTACAATTTGTTTAGAAAAGGTTTTACATCTGTGCCTAATTTTTGTTTGGATGTTGCAGATGTCCTTATCAATCTTAGATTATAATACAAGGCAACTTAATCTTAGGTTGTTTTTCAATGGAAGCATGAGTATGGATGATAATATGATACGCAGAAGGAAGAGTTTGTTTATTCCCCATAACAATTCAGGTATTACAGTTTTTATGAAATTTTGTGAGAAAGAATTAAGACAGCTTATGGGTAAAAACAAAAACCCAAAGACAATCTTAGTTATGAAGAGAGGAAAGCTTTACAAGATCTGGCTACTAATAAACATCTGAGAATTATGAAACCCGACAAGGGAGGTGGGGTTGTTATTATGACCTACACAGATTATGTGTCCAGAATGTATGACATCTTGAATGACGTTTCTACTTACAAAAGAGTATCAAGGAATGAGGTCAATAGAGCTTATGCTGGTATAGATCTATACCTGATGGATGCTTTGTTTCAGGGTATTATTGACCAGAATGAATTTAGATATTTAAGTGTGGAGCATCCCATAATGCCAGTGATTTTTGGGATCCCTAAGATTCACAAAAGTCTTCACAATCCCCCCTTGAGGCCCTATGTTGCAGCCAAGGTCTCAAAAACTGAACCCACAGCAGCCTATGTAGATAAATTGGCCAAAGTGGTTGTGAGAAGTGAGGAACACATACTTAGGGATTCCTGGCATTGTTTGGAATGTGTTAGAACCAAGAAGTGTAAACTTACCTTTCTGACTATAGATGTGATCAATCTTTTTACAGTGATACCCCACGATGTAGGGTTAACATATTTTAGGGAGAGTTTACTCAAAAGCAATTTATTAGACAAGTCCAAAATTGATATGTTGGTGGACCTCATGGAAATAGTTCTCAAATAAATGTCCTTAGTTTTGAGGGTGAATTGGGTCATCAGATAGCAGGTGCAGCCATGGTGGCAAGATGTGCCCCCGTATTTGTCAATTTGGTTCTGCTTTTTGGGAACTAACTTTTATCTTTTCCTCAGCTTTTATGTCCAGGATTTTATTGTATAATAGATACCTGGACGACATTTTAATTTTCTGGAATGGGGATGAAGAAGGAGCAAAGATGTTTGTAGAATATTTAAATAACACTACCCCATTCTTGAAATTTACTAGTCATTGGCATCCAAATAGGATTGATTTTCTGGACATCCACCTAACCAAAAATGAGACAGGGTTAGAAAGTACCATACGTAGGAAGGAAACTTTTTCAAACTCCCTACTACATTTTGAAAGTTGTCATCCCTATCACCAAAGAAAGGGCATAATTAAGGGCCAAATAGTCAAATTATCCTGCTTAGTTAGCAATAATGACAAGTTTAAGGAAGAAATATATACTTTAATAGGGATGTTTTTGCAAAGGGGATACCTTTGAAACTTTTGTTGAAAGTTAGGTGTGAGGTTATGAAGAAAAGAACTATGACATTTTAGTCTATTTGATGCTTGGAAGACAGATATACACCACGGACAAGGCAAGAGAAAAACATTGAGGCATTTGTATTGAGATTTAATCATTTAGCTCCATCTCTTATCACCAGTATCGATAATTCTTAGCAGATTTGTATGAGTGAACAGACCAAAGAAATTGTTGGGACAACACCTAGGATTGTGTTTAGTAGAGGCAGCAATATGAAGGATATTTTGGAAAGACAAAGAACCAAAAAACAGAAGTCTATTATGCATAAGTGTGGGGCATGTAGATATTGCAAATTCATAAATGATGGACATTATGTTTCCATACAAGAGTATGATTTGGCTCTCCCATGTTTGGACAGATGTAGTTGCAACACTAAAATGTTGGTGTATGTGGCTACTTGTGTCAACTGCCATGGATTCTATGTGGGTGAAACTATACGTAGACTGAAGGACAGGATAGCTGAACACCTTAGGGCCATCAAGACAAAAAATACGCATAATGCCATATACACTCATAATATTGCTTGCCCTAATTTTAAGAAATGTATCTTTTTTATTATAGATAGGGTTTTTCCCAACAAAAGCAGAGGTGATGAAAAGTTAAAGGTGGAAAATAAGGAATGTTTATGGCAGTTAAGACTCAATGGTAGATAATTTATAGTTTATGCTATGATTGATTTATTTTGGTTATGGCAAAGTGAATATATATGTTTGTACATTAGAAAACATGGTTTGAGCATATGAATATAATTTTTATTTACTTCAACATATTAGTTTTTAATTATACGAAGAGTGGAATGTGTTTATTGGATGAAGATACATAATTTATATTTATTTTTTCTTTTTTGTAAGATTTTATAGTCATAACAACTTTATCCACCTGTACCTGTAGGAAAGAAGGGGCACTGATTTTATTTCCTGTGTTAAGCAGTGATTGGTAGCGTTTTGCACATGTTTCTTATTTAAATGGGCAGTTGTGACTTTTTTAATGACTCTGAAGAAGCCTATGTAACATTGGCGAAAGTGCTTAGTCGTTTTGATTTTAATAAATAAATGTTTCGCTGAAGCTATGGTGGAGTAATTCTGCCCATCTGGCTGTGTACATAATTTCTTAAAATGAAATACTTCAATAGCTTGTGTGTAATACCTGGTTTGGAATGATTTAAGTAAATATAAAGTCACAATTTTAGATGCCTAGAGGCATTACTAGGATAACCTAATGATCCTAAAAAAAAAAAAAAAAAAACAATATCAGCTATGAATTTGAGGTTACCCATCCAATAACTGAGGCTAGCTTTGAAAGCTGACAGGAGGGTCTCTGCTTGTGCCTAGCTAGTTGTTAATTGTACTTGTGGCAGCATTACGCATTAAGCAATGCTCCAAGTGCAGTTTTATTGGCCATAGGGCTTATTAGTTAGTTTACTGGGTTTTTCACTGCTTGTATAAATTCAGCACATTTGTGCAGTTCTGTGCTCATTTCCACACAGCACAGCAATGTTTGGTGTCATCCCCTGTATTCCAGAAGTGATTTTTCTTGCATTTTTGCCATCCAGGCAAAGCTAAGTACTTCTGTTTCAAAAATTGCAATTCTTTAAAATGTTAAAGAGAATTGCTGTTTAATTCTTGGTTTGGTTGTACCATTTAACTGCATTTTAAACTGAAAAGTCCATTTGCCTCTCATTCTTCTTCTCTTGGTTTGTTTGCCTTTTAAATGCTGTCTTAGTTGTTAATTGCACTTGTGGTAGCATTACATTACACTTATAGAAATCTTTTTTATGTGTTTTTACATTAAGAAGACTGGGATTATTCATCTAGTGGCAGTAGATGGTAGCCTGGTCTATCTGAGTTGGGAAGCACATATAAAGAGCTCTGAGTGTAGTCAATTTATTGGCCAGAGAGCTTAGTAGTCAGGTTACTGAGTTTTCAGTGTCTGCATAAATCTGACACATTTGTGAGGCGGTGCTCATCACACAAAGGTGGTTAGCAGTGCCCTATAAAGATGCAGACACCTAGAATGTAAATTTTCCCTATACAACTTCCTCTGAAACTGTACCCAGTAACTTAGTCAGTGTAGAGTAACTGCTTTGCATGCTGGGCAACGCAGAGTAGCTAGTCTGTATGCTGAGGAGCACTGCCCTTAAATTTAGTGTTATATAGCCGAGCCTAGTCTCTAGTCCCAAAAAAATCACCCTTAGTTAGCTGTCTATTACCCCCTAGTGCACCTCACCCTTGTAGCTCCCCCTATAAAGGATATGACAATATTGATCTACACTTCCTTAATTTCTCTGCGGCCAGTTTGATGGAAATGAGTATCTTGAGACAATCCAGTAATTGCCTCATGTTCAATGACAACCATTTAATCCTTAAAAAAAACAAATACAGTATGCAAGAGATGTATATACACAATGTCACTGGAGGCTAAACACTCACATTCAAGCACAAATAACAATCAGGTTGTCAGAAACACATGCGCTACATCCACCATACACAGTATGCATAGTACATATAGATCACTATATGCTGAGGCACCTAAATGAAATCCTTTCAAAACCCAGTCATCTCCCACCTGCAAAAGGTATCCTCAGCAAACTTAAAGGCACTCAACAGAAGCAAAACCTAACACTACACATACAGCCAAACTTAATTGAGCCTCAGCTACAAAGCTCATAAGGCAAGCCATCACATTATCAATGACCCTAGTCATAAGGGACTCCATTGTGTGACATACTGATATCCCACTCACCAGGCTAGACAAAGAGAAAATAACACGCAGTTGTCTATCAGGAGCCAGAATCCATCAAGTTACACATATACTCAAGTCATTGTACCACAGGTACCAGTATGATTCAGTCATAGTCCATGTAGGTATAAATGACCTGAGATGTACCTCCCTATACTATATGAAGAGAGACATTATGGAGTTCTCAGACTATGTGTCATTGGCTGGTATTTGCCTAGCACTGAGCCACATTATACCTTCACCAAGGATGATGCCACAATATGAACAAAAGATAATTGACTTTAATAATTGGATTTGTTTCCGGTATCATTCTAAGGGGATACAATATTTACCAGTAGGGTAGGATATGGTTAACAAACCACGTTGGTTTACCAAGGATGGTCTGCCCATGTTTCCTCTAGGCTTTTAAATATTGACTAAAACATTGTCCTTCCCCATGAAGCCATTTTTAGGCAATGCCAAATTGGCAAACCTTCCAACATAACAAAAGCAGCACAAAGGAATCCAAAAGTGTTACTGCTCAATGCCAGGAGTTAAAACAAGAAGCTTCACTCCCTCCAAGCTCTCTTCACCTTGGGGAACGTGGACATCTGTGCAGTTACTGAGACATGGTTTAAAACCACATTGAGTACCCCCAGCAGTGCAAGGCTTCAGTGCTTTCCACACATTTAGACCACCAACTGCACAGGCACAGACTAAAGGTGACAGTGTCTTGATCAACATCAACAACAAGCATACCTCTAGGATGGTTAAACGGGATAATGGGCTGGAGTTTCTCCAAGTACAGATTACCTTAGACAAAGTTCCATAATACTGCTACAGTTTGCAGTGAGGGAAATGTTAGTTTGCTCTTTATTTGTTGTTTTGTATTACTTTATTGCCTTTTTCTATTTTGTATACTGTGATTTGTTTTATTTACACTGTGTTTACTTGTATTCTGCTTTTAACTGCATACTAAAACTTGAAAAGAGACCACAGCTCTGTCTCTTGTGAGTCAGACAGAAATTTTCCTACCTGGTTACTGTTGTGTTCTTAAACGCCACAGTCTTTCTAGTTCCCTGCCCCTTATGTTAATTTGGCCATATATCTCATTTCCTCTCTGCTTTTATTGGCTCGTGTGAGTAAGCACAAATTTATCATTTTGTGAAATTACTCCCCTTCAACTATTTAAATTTATTGGCCATCCTACTGTATTCCATAGTACCAGAATACAAAAGTGACCACCCCCTTTCAATCTATCTTGCTGTTTTAAAAATAGTGACTCCACTAAAACTTAACTTTTAGACAGGTAAAACTTAAGTTACCTACTTTCACATCTAACTCTAGTGCACACTGCAGTGTTTAGGATAAACCATTTTTTTCATCTTACCTTTAAGCATCTATTGCAAGACCACCAGTTATTGTACAGCCCACATTCTACCTCTCAGTAGTCATCTTGGGATTAGTGCTTCTGTTTTCTCCTGGTGAGAGAAGGAGTGCAGTTACATTACTTCCTAGGACTGATGATCACCAGAAAGCTTAATAACTGCTTTATAGATGACAGCTTAGAATCTGTGCTTATATTCTGATCCTGGTGAGAGTAGGAGCAAAGTGCATTGATTGCTGACTCTTTCTGATTGGAGAGTGAGTGTCTGTGCTTAACATACCTGACTGGTCTGGCTGCAGTTCAAGGCATCTACCAGAAAAAGGCTACAAGCCTGCAGACCCTTGCTTCATCTGGGACAAGACTGTGGATCACCAAACAGGCCATGGCCTGCTTCTCTTCTTGGGATTGGTGCTAAAACTAGCTAGTTTTAGCTAGAACTAGCCAGTTTTTTTTTTGTTTCAGCACTCAAAACTGCTTCCTTGTGCTCATCACTTGCTCAGAACTTGTTGTAAGCCCTAAATAAACTACAAATTACTACAGCACTCGACTTTCCTCACTTGTCAAGAGGAAAACAGTTCTTAGTACTTAAATAAATAAGCACCTATCCAGGCATGTCCATGGGTCAGCTCCTGGTGTTTTCTCCTGTCCGCCTGATGAATCTGGGCATCTTGGGGAAATGTAGCAATTGCCTCATGTACACTGACAACCCTCTCCTCCTACCACCCAACACTACAACCTGTGAGAGATGCACTTATATAGCCAAACTGGAAGCCAAGCTCTCTCCAGCCAAGACTGGACTAGACAGTCAAGAGGAGAAGGTTAACACCTGCACCATACCACACTCAACACATAGTCCTTCAAAACCCACACTACCAAAACCCACACAAAGAAACACAAAGCACACACCCACATTCACAGAGGCTCTCAATAAAAATCAGCTGAAATGCAGACAACCACCCCCCCAACACTACCCAAATGACACATAGCCCACAAAATTAGTGTGCCACTCAACCTCACCCCATAAGGCAAAACAACGCACCCAACACATTAGTCATAGGTGACTCTATAGTCAGACACACTGATGTCCTATTCACAAGGCTAAACAAGGAGAAAGTTACTGTCAGATGCCTGTTGGGTGCCAGGATCCACCACATAACACGCACTCAGGTCATTCCACAACAAGTACAAATACGACTCTGTCATTGTCCATGTTGGTGTGAATGACCTGAGATGTACCTCCCTGGACTACATGAAAAAAGACATGGAGCAGCTCACGGATCTTGTAGGCCAGGCAGGTATAACCCTAGCCCTGAGTAGCATCCTGCCATCGCCCAGAATGATACCACAGTACAAGGACAAAATGATTGACTTCAACAATTGGCTGAGCTTCTGGTGTCATTCTAAGGGGATCCAGTATCTGTCTGCCTGGGACGACATGGTCGACAGGCCACGATGCTCTGCCAGAGATGGCCTGCACCTGTCACCCCTGGGATTCCGGATACTGGCTATGGCTCTTGCCACCACTATAGTGCCTTTTTTAGGCAAGGTTCAAATGCCAAATTCACTCCCATTACAGGTACAAGCAAGCAAACTCTGAGAATAATGCTACTCAATGCTAGAAGTCTAAACCTCAAAATGCACTCACTCGAGACACTCCTTAAAATGGAGAACATCAACATCTGTGCAGTGACAGAGACCTGGTTCAGAGAGCACCCCTGCATTACCAGGCTATAATTTATAGCACACCTTTCAGCCACCTAACCTGGACTGAAACACTAAAGGCAGAAGTGTATCCATATTCATTAAGGATATTCACACCTCCAGGCTAGTTGCTCAACATAATGCATCTGAAATTATCCAAGTGCAACTAACACTGGGCAAGACTGCAATCCAGGTTGTAGCTTGTTACAGATCCCCCACCATGCCCCAGGATTCCCACTCTTCATTTCTTAAGATACTGGAAAATATTAAGGTACAACCCAATACCTTAATTATGGGCAATTTCAAGTACCCCACCATTAACTGGGAAAACTACTCATGTACCAACTCATTTGCTCAACATTTTCTGGAATTCATAAATTCCAATGCCTTGGATCAGCTTGTCCACACCCCCACCAGGGGCAGCAATATCCTGGACCTGGCCATTACCAATATGGGTAACTGGTGTTGCATGCCAGAGATCAACTCCTCACTGGTCAGATCACAAGCTAATCACCCTAGGCATCCATATCCCACCCTCACCACCCATTAAAGAAACTACTGTCAAAAACTATTCCAAAGCCAACTTCATGCTTCTTAAGAAAGAAATGGCAAACTTCACGGCACCCATGCAGATGGAAAATAGAGGCACGACTGCTGAATCTTACACAAATGCACTGTATAAGCACATACACTAGTGCGTGGATTGTGCCATCCCCAACAGAACCAAGACGCTATCCTCTAAAAAAAAAAGGAAGCCAATCTGGTGGTCCCCTGCCATAAACAAACTCTACAACAGAATAAAGAAGCTGTTGCAAAAAAGAGTAAAATCCCAAGATTGGAGGAACTCCCTGATCAGCCTCAGCAAGAAGCTGAGATCCCTCATAAAATCCTCCAAAGCCAGTTATGAAAATAAAATCACCACTGATTCCAAAGACAACCACAAAGCATTCTACAGCTATGTCAAGAATCTCAATGGCAACACTCAGATCTGCTCTGAGCTACAGCACAATGGCACTAAATATACAGAACCAACCGATATTGCCAACATCCTGGCAGACAGGTTCAGTGCTAACTTTACCCCCCACTCACCCTCTAAAGGGCCCATCTTAATACCAGAAGAATGCAAAGCCCCTGTAATCATGGATGAACAAGTAAAGACCGCACTCTCCAAAGCCAAGAACACAGCATCCATGGGACCAGACAACATCCCAGGCTGCGTACTGCATGAACTACAGAACAAACTGGCACCCCACCTAAGTACCATGTTCAGTCATAGCCTCACCTCAGGCTATGTGCCTACTGAATGGTGCACATTGATGGTTATTCCACTCCACAAAGGGGGTGCATTCCTGGACCCTGGAAACTACAATCCCATTAGCCTGATGAGCCTGGTCTGCAAGGCCATGGAACATATCATCTTGGAGCTTATAAACAAAGACATAGGTTACCTCCAAACTCTGGACCCCACTCAGTTTGAGGTTGTAAAAGGTAGATCATGTCTTCTAAACCCGATTGACTTCTTTGCAGCAGTCACCAGAGCCGTAGACGAGGGCAAGGTAGTGCACACAGCCTATCTTGACCTTGCCAATGCTTTCGATACCATTCCCCCACTCTGGAATTATAGATAAACTCACTAAACTGGGTATAAATCGTAGTCAACAAAAGGAATATAAATGAATGTCATGCACAAGCATATTTAATACCAGAATGTTGATGGAAATGTTTTATTCTAGCAATATGGCTTTAAAACTTTATTAATGTTATTTAATTGATATGGATTTTTTATTGGTTGGTTGTGTCATGTGTTTTTAGAGAGAAACCTATTTATACTGTGAACAAGATGTTTAATTCGTACTGAAAAAGGGTGTTACCCGAAAGTTTTAATTCTGTTATTTTTGAATAAAAGAGAGTGCTGCTTTACTGCTTTGTTGCTTCACTTGAAGTCATAAATCCCTATGTCACAAGATGGGTGGCCAACTGTCTCACTGACAGAACCCACACACATGGACCAGATTAACGAAGATATAGGTAATCTCCAAACTCTAGACCCCACACAATTTGGCTTTGTTAAAGGAAGATCCTGCCTGCTTAACCTGGTTGACTTCTTCGAGTCAGTCACCAGGGCTGTGGATGAGGGTAAGGCAGTGCACATAGCATACCTCGATCTGGCCAAGGCCTTTGATACCATTCCTCATTCCAGAATTATTGATAAACTCACCAAACTAGGCATCAACCCCTATATCACCAGGTGGGTTGCAAATTGGTTCACAGATAGAACACACAGTGTGAAAGTAGCAGATTCCAAGTCAGACTGCCGACCAGTCACAAGTGGAGTCCCACAGGGATCGGTCCTGGGTCCTCTCCTGTGTGGCATCTAGTTCTCAAAAGTCCAGGCCAACACAGAGGGACTCTGGCTGACCAAGTTTACAGATGATGACTGCAAGCTGTGAGCAATTATTAACTCCCCAAGTTATGCAGACATCTTACAGAAAGGCCTCACTGAGACCAATGACTGATGTCAGAGCCATGGCCTTAAACTTAACGCCAAAAAATGCATTGTCATTCCCTTTGGTAAAAACTCAGTTCCAACTAATTACCACATTGATGGGAGCCCACTGAACACTGAAGGTGTTATAAGCGATCTGGGCACCCAGGTTGACAGCATCCTCTCCTTCACCACCACATTGCCACTGTGGTCAGAAAGTCCTTCTATGTGGCACATCTCATAACCAAGGGTTTTGCATCCAGGAAGAAAGATGTCATTGTTTCTCTCTACTCATCCCTCATTAGACCAATCACTGAGTATAATGCCCCATTTGGAATGTACCTCACTAGACACCTGCAACAGCTGGAGAGGCCACAGAAGTACCTCACAAAGAGGATCCTAGGCCTTAAACACATGTCCTACTTGGAAGACTCAAGAAACTTCAGCTATTCTCCATCTCTTATCATCTACTTAAAGGCAATCTCTGCTTGACTTACAAATCCATGTCTGACCCAGCACTGCTAGAAATGCTACACCTAAAGAAATCCCAATCCCTCCGCACCACACGCTCCAGAGACCTCAACCTCATTACCTCAATCAACAGAACATGCTGGTTGGACAGGTTCATCACCCAGAAATTGCCCATCCTCTGGAATAGGCTTCCTATACATGTCAAACAGAGCACCTCGCTGGCCCTTTTCAAGAGAAATCTCAAGTGAGTGGATTGGTAGCAGAAAGTTCACCCTGGGGATCACTACAGTGGGACTACTGGATAGAGGCACTGGGAGCTAATGCCAGGACACTTTTATGGGCTAGGCTTGTGAAGGCTCCAGGGCCATTAGCCTAGTACACACCTATGAACTATGAAGCAGCTGATTAGGATCAAAGCTTTGCAGCTGTCTATCTCCTTGTTAATCAGTTTAACTAGAATGCATTTCATGGCTGTACAGATAATATTACTGAGACTGATAGGTTTGTAATTACTGGGGGTCTGTTGCAGGCCACTTTTGGGGAGAGGTGTATAACCAGTAGAAAGACAAAGTTTACAGAGAGTAGAATATGTGGTCATTAACACTTGCAAGCATATCACCTGGAATATTGTCAGCGCCCATAGAAATAGCGCTTTTCATTTTGGAAAGTGCTGCTACAACTTAATCTAGGGTGATTAATATATGTGACAGTCAGGGAAGAAATTATGTGAGTGAAGGGATGTGTGAAATGTATGAAGTTAGAGCTAGATGCATACAAATATTTGAAACATGGGCATTAATGCCCTTCTAGCCTGCCAATATACCAAGACACTTATTCCCACAATGTGTCCAGGCTGTTCTTAAAAATATCTAAACTAGTACTTGCTTTAATGTAATTTGGTAGTCTGTTCCATGCATCAGCTGCTCTCTCAGTGAACCAATTAGTACACTTCTCATTCCTATAGAATCTTCTACACAGGTTGTCTGATGGTTTGATACTGCTTTTTGATAGCCCCGAACATTCCCAGAGGTAGTTACAAATAAATAACCTACATACCTGAAAAAGATCTCTTAAATATCTGTAAGAGAAACTGTAAAAGTTCAGATATTTTATTCTTTCATAATAACTTAAATTTTCATATCCATGGATGCCCTTGGTATATTTCTGCTGTACTATTTTCAGTTTAGTCCTGCTTGTTTTCTTATAACATTTCCATATTGTTATTCCATGCTCAAGGTTGGGTCTAAAGTAACTAACAAACAATGACTTCATCATTTCTGATTTCCTAGACTTTATAAATCTTTTTTATACAGCCTATAGTTCTATAATTATCATTAACCAATTGGTTGATATTTTTATTTTATTTTTATTTATTTATTATATGTTAACCGGGTAGTGTCCGACTGGGCCAGAAGCCCATTTTCATCAGAGGCCCGAGGAGAAAAGCTCCACAAGCAAAAAAGCTTAAAATAATAATAATTCATAATACAGTAGTCAGAGTAGTCAGACGAGAGTACAAAAACAGTGTACACAAGTATACAGACTCTCAAGTGGACGGTCAAGCCATTATAGACTTATACAACATACGAAATACAAAGACAGCATGCGCAATATAAATTCAGAGACAGCATGCATGCATATAAGCAGAGAAATAATGACAGGGAGTTAATTACCATTTGAAGTGTATATGATTATAAAGCTCAAAACTGGATCTACCCCTATACCCAGGTCCTTAAATGAATGTACAGTTTCAATCACTGTTTGCTGTATTAAATATTCACCTTTCAAGCTGAAGCTTCCTTTTTGGATCTGAGGTGATGGGATCGACTCTGAAGATGTCAGAGCCATCTCTGCACCTTGGGGTCTTGGCACTGGACAGCTCAGCTCTGACTTCCTCGACCAGGAGATTGTTTTTGGGGTGGGAGAGGATAGAAGCCTGCCTTCTCGGTGCTGGGGTCTTCTCTTTCTCTGGGGCAGTCAACCTTCAAGGTTGCAAAGAGAGCATTCTCTGCTCCAATAGGACTGACAGATCCAATCCCCTCAGATCTCTAATCCAGCTCCCAGATGTCTCTGCACTTGGAGCCTCATCATTCAATGCCACAGGGACAGCCAGCTCGAGACCCCTCCGGACTACCCAGCAAGGTTTCATAGTCTCTTCTGACACTTCTCCAGCGCATCACACTGAGAATGTCCCTAGGAAGAGAAAGCACAAGAGGAGGCACTTGGACTCTACACAAAAGTCACTCACTGAGGATATGGAATTAGATGAGGTGAAGGGTCCCCACAATCACCACCAGAATGCATCTTATTTGGTGACATTCTTGAGATCCTGAAACAGAGAAGTGGTTGGACCTCCAGCAAACCTTCACCACAGGAGTCAGTATTTCTGGAAGCTTTTGGAGCTGGCCCATTTACCTCTTGGATTACTCTGCCCTCCAACAAGCTTATTGATTTGGTCTCTTAACAGGCAATGAAGGAGCCTGACTCAGTTGAGCTAATACCTAAGAGACCAGACAGGATTCTGGCTCCGCCTATGGGGAAGGAATTTTGGGGTAAGGGGGTGCTAGTGGATGCCATGGTCATGGAGATGGCCACCAAGAAGGTACTTGCTAAACAAAGTTCCTCTGTTCATCCCCCTAATACGGAGTCTAGGGCAATAGACAGATTTAGGAAGCTTGTATATGCTTCAATGACCTTTGCTCTTAGATCGCTGAACTATTTGGCACATTTTACTAGGTTGCAAAGGGACTTGATCAAGGAACTTTCAAATTCCCTTTTAGGAACCATTAATGCTGTACCAACACTCAGTTGACTACCCTCCAATCCATTTCAAATTCGTCAATGAGGCTTATCTCACATTTAGCTGAAGGTGCCTCAAAGGCAGTGGGTTCATGCATATCCATTAGGAGGCATGCCAGGATGCACTTATATGATTTCTTGTAGCTCTTTAAGTCCTCATTTTTCAGTGTTCCTTTTGACAACAGTTCTTTGTTTGGCTCCACAGTAAAGAACACATTATCCAGGAGTAAGAAGGATGGACCCTCTCTGCAGTAGCATACATTTTTGACTCCCTCAGAGATCCTTTTCTAGGAATCAACAAGGTGATTGAAATATGTGGTTTAAGAAATCCCAGGGTCCTTTCCAGGACACCCATGGAAAAAGTTAACGTAGGAGCAGAGTGGGGAACTCAAATGGATGACGATATCCCTGCTGCAGAGGAGGCCCTTCTCTGACAGACACTAACAGTGCTCCTGAAAGGAGGCCCGATTGTCCCCCTCTGGAGGCAATTGGGGGTTGACTATTCCTGCAACAGAGAGCCTGGCTAGACATAGCAAAAGATACTTGGGTGTAGAGGATTATTCCAGAGGTTATATAGTTCCCTTTTTCCTTCCACATCCAACATTAAGAAAAATTACCAATGTTCCACCCAGTCAGAGAAAAGAAGCAGCACTAGAAATACAAAAGCTGCTAGAAAAACAGTCATCTAACAGGTCCCACTAAACCAGATAGAATCCGGAACTTACTCAAGATTTTTTAGTGCCAAAAAAAACAGGGGATTGGAGACCAATTTCGGATCTCAGCAACTTGGACAAGTCAATTCAACATACAAAGTTTCAGATCATCATGGTTCAGTCCATTTTATCCTTCCTGGGCAAGGACAACTAGATGTGCTTGATAGACTTTCAGTACGCATACTATCACGTAAAAGTGAACAGACAATCCAGAAGGTATTTATGCTTCCAGCTGGGAACCAGTCACTGTCAGTTCAGAAAACTTCTCTTTGGCCTCACTACGGCCCTCAGGATGTTTACCAAATGCATGGCAGTACTAGCAGCTCACTTGAGACTGCAGGGATTTCAGGTGTTTCCATAATCTAGATGACTGGCTTATTACCGCCCAGACCAGGCATCTACTAATAAGAGCGATAGCTCAGGTACTTCAGATTTGCTCTCATGTGGAATAACCATAAATTACAAGTCTCATCTACAACCAACTCAAATTTTGGAATTTGTAGGAGCAGTTTTCAATACAACTGTAACAGCTTCTCTTCTTCCATCGAGAGTGCAGACTATTAAATTCCAAGTCAGGAGAATAATGTGCTGTACCAATATTTCAGCCTGGTTGATCCTTCAAGTCTTGGAGTCAGTGTCAGCTGACAAAATTTTAGTTCCTCTGGTGAGGTTTCATATGAGAATTCATCAATGGATGCTAGCAACACAATGGTCCATTCTTTACCAAATGTATGTCAACACAAATAAGGATCACTCAAACATGTAAGAGATATCTTTGGTGGTTGATTCATTCAGAGCAAGTTCTACAAGGCTGTTCTTTCATTCTCCCTCAGCCCATGGATATAGTAACTATGGACGCTTCCCAGATCGGGTGGAGGGGGACACCTTCTTGAGAGAACAGTCCAAGGCATTTGGTCCCCCAAAGAGGCCAACTTGCATATCAGTGTCCTAGAGATGAGAGCAGTGCTTTTAGCATTACAGGCCTTTCAGGATGCCCTCCTTTCAGGGACAATTGCTATTCAAATGGACAATATGTCAGTATTTGGTACCTCAACAAATAAGAGGGACCAGATCATACCCCTTGTGTCTAGAAACTTTCAAAGTGTGCTAAAGGGCAATCTCATCCAATCGCTTTCTCATAGCAATGCACATTCCGGGGAAATCCAATGTGATAGCAGGCAAATTGAGCAGGTCCATTCTTCTACCTCATGAGCTGTCCCTCAACAGGAAAGTGGCAGAAATGATTTTCCACCAGTGGGGCCAGCCTTGCAGTGATCTTTTTGTTTCTCCCCTAAACAATAAATCCAGCTGCTACTTTACCCTAATCCCTCCTCATGGGGAGTCACCAAGGGATGCCCTACTTTACAATTACCCCCCCCCCCCCGGTCTACTCTGTGCTTACCCACTATTCCTTTTAATTCCAAAATTCTTGCTGAAATCTGCCAGGTTGAAGAGCAAAGTCATTCTCATTACAGCATACAGGTCTTGTCAGATTTGGTTCCCCTTCCTGTGGCTTCACCTTCTTTGCCAACTTTGGATTCTGGATCCAATTCCAGATCTCCTGTCACATCCAACAGCTATAGTTTATCTATATTTTTCAAACCTCAAGCTAACAGCATGGCTTCACCAATTCCATTAATAGCCAGACAACCAATGTTTTCTTCCCCTGTCCATCATATCCTTTTATAATCCCATATACTATCAAAAAGAAAGCTGTATACAAGTAAATGGGAAAGGTTTGTTTACTGGGCACAGCAAAAACATATTGACCCCTTTTCAGCCCTGATACACAATCTCCTTGAATGTTTGGCTTTGATCTTTAATAAAGGGGCAAGCTCCTCTACCATTAAGTTCCAATTAGGAGCAATATCTAATTTTCTTATTGGATATGAAATTTCGTCTGTGGCTTCTTCTAAACTTTGTAAAGCATTCCTGAGAGGCACTCTTCTATTGAGACCCTTGTGTAAAGACCCTACTCCACCATGGGATTTGAACTTGGTACTGCAAGCCTTAATTCATGCCCCCTTTGAACCAGCAGCTAAATGAGACTTTAAGTTCCTGACCTGGAAAACTGTCTTTCTGGTTGCCATTACCTCAGCTAGAAGAATTTCAGAACTTCAAGCCTTGTCATCAAAGCCTCCTTACTTGATTTTTTTATATGGCTAGAGTTACTTCACAATCCAATTCTTCCTTCTTTCCCAAGGTGGTATCAGATTCCAATATCAATCAATCCATTAATTTGTCAGTATTCTTCCCTAACTTTGCAAATAAAGACAAATATATGCTGCACTTATTGGATGTTGACAGACAATTATGTTTTTATTTATATAGGACAAAAGAAATCAGAAAAAACATACCAGTTTGTTTCTTTGGCATATTTGAAATTTGGAAAGCCAGTGGCAAAAGTAACTCTAGCCATATGGCTGACAGACTGCAATTCATTTATCTATAACAAACTGGGTCTAACCTTACCAAAACCCGTGAGATCCCATTCAACTAGGTCCATGGCAATTTCTTCAGTCTTTCTATTCAGAGTTTCCATGGATGACATGTGCAGCTGCAACCTCGGCAAATCCTCATACCCTTTTCACTCATTACAAATTAGATCTGGTCTTGAGGGGCACAGCAGATTTCAGCTCCACTGTGCTCAGGAATATACTTCCTTAGAGCCCACCTGGGGTTTCTAGGTAGTTGGGACCTCAGTCCCAATAGTTGTGGATAGAATGAAAATTGACAACATCAGATAAAGAAGTTATGTACTCACCATAACATTCCATCTGTGTTGTCCATTCTCATTCTTCCTCAACTTCCAGCTTACCAATCCCCATCCCTTATTTCAATAAACTTCTAGAAGAACAAGTCATTGTAAGGACACGATGGTCCTTTATGATTTTACTCCAGATATAGTTTTGTCTGTAGGACATGTACATTTTTACGTATCCTTATATTTATACATATTGATAGATACCACTTCTGGTAAAATCAGCAAACAAAATCTGAGGTATGTTAGGTGTTGGTGCATTATGGGTAAGGGAGAAGCTCGAGAGCTTTTTGGTTACCACAAACTTTAGTAAAAGCCAGGTTGGATCCGAACCCAACAGTTGGGGAAGAATGAAAATGGACAACACAGATGGAACATTATGGTGAGTACATAACTTCTTTATATAATGGTACTGTACATTCTTGCTGAAGTGTTCTTAGTTCATTATTACTAATTCTGTCTCCTCCTTGTGCTTTGTTTGGATCCAGTTTGCGTAATTCTTTTTCAATATAATCTAATTTGATTCCAGTATCTGAGGTTATCTGGATGTCATTAGGATAACGTATTACCCCCTTTGTAGAATCAAACTGTTTTGCATAAGATTTTGTAAATATATTTATAATCTATTGTGTCTGAGAATAAATTTTAGAATCTACACACAGTTTATCAGTTTATATGTCTTTACTCCTTCTACAGCTTATGTTTCTATAAAACGGTTTCCTATTATACTCAATATCTTTAAATAAATTTTTTTCACATTTTTCTGGATCCTGTCTCACACTATGCTTAATTTGTTTTTCAGCTTGTTTATTTCAGATTTCAAAGCTGTATTTCTACCTCTCTTCTATTTCTTACATTTTTTTGTCTCTCACCTTAGCAACTGGGAGTGTGTCAGTATGGTTTGTGATGTAAAATGCTTGCAACTAGGTATCTTGTTCTTATGGAAATATATCCACCCCCCGACGTTGTATACCCAGATGCTGATGTTAAACATTTTTATTTCTTTTTTTTTTTTGCACTCAAACAATTTCTCTTTCAAAACTTTCCACATTCCATCTGCAGTTTTTCCACTGAACAGATCACTCCAGTTAGTTTTACATAGTGCACTGTTTTGCCTCCATATAGTCTGTAATTAATCATCTGTGCATTGGTTTAGATTTCAAGCTGGCAAAATTATCTAGCAACAAATTAACCTTTATAAACTAATGATCACTATACATCAACAGTAGTAAAACTTGATTTGAAGTAACAATAATTTCTTTAGGAACACAATGTCTAGTATGTTCCATTCCCCGGTAGTGTTTTTTTTTTCTTTTTTGTTTTTTTTTTACAATCTGAAGCACTTTTTTTAAAAAAGAAACATATTTATTAAACCATCACTTACACTTTTTTTTTAAACAAGAAACATCTTTATTAAACCATCACTTACAACACAGGCAATTATACATTCATATAACTGAAAACTAACCACACCGATACAATCCTAGTTGCAAGATTTTTACATAGTTCATTAAAGTCCTGCCTTCTTTTAAACCTCATTCCTCCCCTGTATGTATTGTTCCCACAATTCCCATTTTTCCGATGTAGTTTGCTCCTACCCTTTTTCAAAGATCTCAATTCTAGTTGTTTTATCTCTGTTACTATATTCACTATTTCTAGTATAGTTGCTTTATATTTGGATTTCCATTTTCTAGTAAATGCTTTTTTTGATAGCCACCATAATTAGACACAGCAAGGCCTTACTATATCTAGGCAATTCCGATTCTGTATCATAGCTCAGAAAAAAATCATCTCCCTCATCACACTGATCTGCCCACCCAGCATCTCCCACTGTGCATCCTGTGGGGAATCCTTAAAGTCCACCAACTCACCACACTCCCAGAAAATATGTTCCCAATATCTCTTTCTTCCCCATCACACCTCCAACATCTGCTGTATATCTGAGGGAAAAATTCTCTGGAGTCTACTTGGGGTATAAAAATATCTACGTAAACATTTCTAAACAAAAATCTTAAATCTAGATTTTGTTGCATATTTGGTAGACATACATATATCCTCCTATTTTTCTTTGTGAATTGCTTATCCGGTCCTCTTCCCAATCCTTTCTAACATTCTCTGATTGAATCTTATAGTTATCATGCAATATTTCATATGTTCTATTAATTATTCCTTTTTTTAATGACAGCTTCTGTTCCAGATTCTACTAAAAACTCTATCAGTGCTGGTCTTTCATTTATCCCCCCCCCAAATTTCTTTCTCTTTACCTATACTCTGATATCAGTCATTGACAGGGAAGGCAATCTCTAACCTGCAGTCCAAATAAACAATTGTTGTCTTTCCCTCTCTAGTTTTTTGCTCCCAATACCTTGGTTCCTTTGCCACTTTTCTCCAATAAATTCCAGCCCCCTTTTGCCTGTTGTCTATATCCCTAATTGCAGTCATCCCCATTGACAGAATCTCCTTTCTCCATTCCCTTGTTGGCTTAGTTCTTAGGATACTTTCTGCTACTTTATAGCTATAATATTCTGATTGATTGTTATTCTCCTTAAAGGCCTGCATCCAAAATCCAAGTCTCTCCTTGTTTCTTGAGCTTAACCCCTGTTTCATTATCATCCCTTTCCATTCTGAATTATAGTTTTCTGCATGTGCTATATATAGGAGCCTTAACTGTGTAGCTCTGAAATACCCCTTCAAATTGTGTAATCCCAATCTGCACTTTTCTACAGGAAGAATCAACTTATCCCACTTGACTCTTACTGTCTTCCCCTCCCAGATAAAGTCCTTCAGCTCTTTATTAGCAGCTATCCACCAACTTCTCTGTTTGATAAAAATCATATGCCTGACCTATGTATAAGACTAATGGGATTAAGAACATTTTAACTGCTTGTATTTTACTATCCATATCCATATAACAAAGCTTCCATTTTCTCAGTGTTTGTATTATCTTTGTTTGGTTTCGTCTCACGTATCCTTAGCTGCCACACCACAATCACTTTTAATCCATACTCCTAAATACTTGATTTTATCATGTCCCCATTAATATGGATATTGCTGAACTGATTCATATGAGGGTACATAATTTACCACTATTGCCTTTGTTTTATCTTCATTAATTTTGTATCCCAAAAAGTTTTGAAACTGTCTCAAAATGTTCCACAACACTGTAACATCTCTTTCTGGTTTTGTCAGATATAAAATAATATTATCTGCAAATAGAGCCAGTTTTTCCTGACTAGCATACCAATTATATCCTTGAATTTCTGAGTCCCTTATTTTCTTTGCTAATGGCTTTAAATATAATTCAAATAACAATGGGGAAAGAGGACACCCCTGCCTGGCTGCTCTGCTCAAGAATCTGAGCAATTGCTGTTCCTCAACTTAATTTGTGAATAATTTCCTTACTAATTTTGTTGAATCAATATTATTCCAGTCTGTGTCTGGTAAATTTAAGTCCCCAGCTAATATTATTCTTCCTTGCATGTTTCATGCAAGAAATATATGAATTCATCTAGGTCATCAGTACTTGACTTTGGTGGTCTACATAATTGTTATATGTTCCAGGGTTGTCTTTATTGTGGCACTTACACAGTCTATAGTACTGGTGTTATAATTGCACATGTAATAATCACAGGTCTCGTAGCTATCTTAATCCCTATCATAACACCTCCACCTGATTTTTTGTTAGAATGTCTGTTACAGTAAAAACATTTATACCCTGACAGAACTGGTTTCCAGTCATTGTTCTTTAACAGTACAGTTTGCCTTATGAAGTTTTTATTTACAAAATCAAGCAATCTCTGGATATATTTGATGGTGGTTGTATAGATTTATCAGTTGATAGAAGGGAAATTAAGATATCCCAAGATAGGGATATTTGATTTAATGACTTAATAAGTAGTTTTTTAACTTGACTTAAGTAATTAGCATGCTTGGGAGAGGACCTGATGTGGTAGGCAGTTTTACTGAGACATACTAGGAGCTTTAAACATTCTAGGTTAGTGTCATTTATTTATTATTTATTTATTTATTGGCATTCATTAATCGGGTTTGTCCAACTGGGCTTGTGGCCCATTTTCAGTGGAGACCCGAGGAGAAAAGCTCCAGTAGCACATTTTAAAACAAGTACAATTTTAAACAATATTGATATTATAGCAAAACAATTCACATATGTTGGGTTACATACATAAAGTTGCATTAAAAAGAAGCTAAGTAACAGTTTTACATTGATATAGTTCAATAGGTCAACAATAAACATTTTTTGTTTGTATAAAATTATGCAAATGCATAGTAGACACATTGGAGAGAGAGGTGTAATGACATACTAAGTATGGTCCTTTTCAAGGTACATAAAAGGAAGGAAGACTAGGTAGGGTCATAGCAAGGGCAGGTTCTGGAATTGAGAAAACAGTCAATAGTGACCAGGGGCGGCTCGTGGCATTAGACTGCTGGACTGCAGCCCCCTCAACAAAAAAAAGAAAAAAGTACCTTTTTGTGTAGTGAGTGTATTTTTTTTTGTTTACTGTGTCTGAAGCAAGCCGCGACTCATCTTTCAAGTTCCTTCCTGCCTCGGCAAGTACACGCATGCGCACTTTAACCGCCTCGGGTTGTTTTTGCTGCAGTCCGGTGAGGACCTTAAGGCATCAGTGTGATGCCCAGCAGTCTATGAGGTTCCAAACTGCATAGAATTGGTAGGGGTTCAGACTGCAACGTCCGCAGGCATGTACATGACGTGCTTGGGCTAAATGCTGCTGATTGGTTGTCGCTCTCTTCCCAGGCTTTATGTGTTGGGAAAAGAGCGAGAATCAAACAGTTTCAGTTGTGGACTGATTCGTGACAAATCGAGAGAAGGATTTACCTAGCTAGTATTTATCATTTATTTGCTATTGGATTTCTATTTTTTTTTTTTGGGCGGCCTATATTTTGTCAGCTGTGCTGAAGGTGATAAAGAATTACTGAAGATAAGAAAGAAGTAGTACAACAAGCTAGAAGAAGAAGAACAGAGTAGAGTACAGAGAGTTTTCTTCTTGGTGGTATGTATATTATTTTTTATTGTTCCAGCCAACTGCATCTTTTTTAATTGTCATTGTTTATGTTATTATGTTTATTGGTAGCCCTTTAGCTGGACATGCTTGATTGCTTTAGTGTACTATATTGTTTAATCAGGTGGTTACTTAACATGGATGGTCTAGCAGTTGTTGCAGAGATTAAGGTTGCGAGCTGTAGTTTCTGTGGTAGTGGGTTTCATTCTTTCAGCCTATTGTGTGGCTTTGAGCAGGTCCCTTAACAAGACATTGCTCCCATGTTGCCCCTGAAAAGGGAATGTGTGTCCAGTAGGCCTACCTGGTTAGCAAAGGTGTGTTATTATTATTATATTCTTAAATCTTGAAGATAGGAGAACTTATGACATTGTTAACTACAGGAAGGAATGTTTCAGATTACTTTATTCAATTAGGAATTTTGGAATATATTACCAGTATTAAGAAAATGAATGTGCTTAGTTCTGTAGCTTTACATTTTCAAATATATTCCTAAAACTATAAAGGAAGAAAAAGAGTCTAATATTACTTTGAAAAAGCAAGAGCCATTATATGTTTAATACATTATTAAAAATTCAGTGCATTATGTTTCAATGGACTGAACATGGAACCAGACCTGAAGTATTGGACAGTCAAACTCTGAGGACTATAACTGAACTTGAATTGTATAGGTTGTTTTTAAACTAGTTTCTTTGTATTATAAATTATTCTAATTGTTTTAGATGTAAGCATGGTGTATTTTGTGATCAGTTTGTCCATAGAAGACTGTTAGCTGAAGCTGAAGTGCTGGGAGGTTTTTGTTCAGGAATAAAAACTGGTATGAAATAAAATGTTTTCTTCTATTTTTTGGTGTGTGTGTGTGTGTGTGTGTGTGTGTGTGTGTGTGTGAAATGCCCCAGTGGCTAGAGCAAACTCACGATGGTGTGGTAGGGAATACCTCAGGCTAGAACCCTGTATGCAGGTGTTAAGGGCCTGAATTCCCTACCCACCACCATTTGTAAAAAAATTTGCAGATTTTTGCCTCATATTTGATCTGTTCTATTCCTCATAATATCTGTGGTTTCTAAATACTTAAATGCTTGATATTTGATGGTGCAGTGGTAGCATTGTTACCTCACAGCTGCAGGTTCTTAGGTTTGATTTTTGGCTGGGGTGCCTTCTGTGTGGGGTCTGCATCTTCTCCCTGTGTTTGTGTGGGTTTGCTTTTGTGTCGTCCCATGTTACAAAGACATGTCTGCATTATTTCTTCCTGGGCTTCTGCTGAAAATTGTTTTTTTTGTTCTAAGTCAGACTGTCCTGGTTAACAAATGTTAAATAAAATTGACAGGCATTTGAATTTCAGACTTCAGGTTTCTGAATGTTTAATTCCTTGCATATTTGATGGTTCAGTAGTAACATTGTTGCCTCACAGCTATAAGTTTTCTGGTTTGATTCTTGGCTGGGGTGCCTTCTGTGTGGAGTCTGCATCTCCTCCCTGTGTTTGTGTGGATTTGCTCTGGTAGGCTGCCATTTTACAAAGACGTATCTGCAGTATTTCTCCCTGGGCATCTGCTGAAAATTGTTTTTGTTCCGTCAGAAGTAAAACTGGCATGCATTTGAATTTCAGACTTCATATTCTTCAGAAAATACATAGTAACACAACCTGTTTTCTAAGTTTATAAGATGAATATTTGAAATTTGTCCCTATTTTTGGGACTGTATTCCCCCATTATTGGCTTCGTCCAGATTTGTGCTAAGGTTGACAGCTATGGCAAGAACTAAATTCACTGAATATGTTTGAGGGCTGTATTCCCTCATTACTGGGTTTGTCCTGGTGTTTTGTGCTAAGAGGTTGACAGCTATGGTGAGAAATGAATTCACTAAATGATAGCCATTTAAGTTTCAGTCTTCCTCTCTTCCACAAAGCAGCTGATTTGGTGTAGTGGTATGTTGCTCTGATTGTTTTGTACAGGGGCCTTGGCAGTAAAATGTATGGTGGTAACACAGCATTTTATTCTAGCAACTTTCCAAGATTATACAACCAATGTTTAATGTGTCCCTGGTGTTTGGGCTTTTGCCCCCCCGCCCCATACATTTTGGCTTTTTCCAGAGTTCTTGTGCTGCGAAGTTGAGATGCAGTTTAGTTTTGAGTAGATTTTACAAGGAGCTGAGAGCTGCAGAGGAAGAGAAGTTTAGTGCTGCTTATGCAAAGTCTGCTTGCATTGTTAATAGCACAACAGGTTGTGTACTTGCTTTTGATGCAGAAGGCTGTGGGTTGTACTCCCACAAGGGGTGGATGCTGCCATATGAAGAATGTCTTCCTTGGCGAAGATACTACCTATGAGCCTGTTATCAGTTTTCCATCCAATTGCAATATTACTAGCTTATCATTTTTCTTAATGTAATATAGGCAATGTATTCCTCAGGGGCAACAGACACTTTATTTTTCGATGAAACCATGAAATATAAAGGTGTTTGCTAACAGCAACCTTTTCATTAGTTACAGATTTCTTTAATGTGGAATTATTTAGATGACTTTTACTTCAGAGAGTTTTTGTAGACTTTTATGATGGAAATGTTCTGAACTGGGCAGTTTGTCATTATTGGTGCATGCGTTTTGTTTAATTGTTTAATACATTTAAAACACCCTCTAACAACTGTACTGTATTGTACAAGGAATATAATTTAGTACAATCAGGAAGGTGTATCAAAGAGCACATGTATGTTTCATATGCGTGGGGCCTATGATTTGAAAACAGCCCAGAATTAATCTTTATCTGCCACTGGCAAAATGTATTTTCTTTGAATGTGGGTTTCAATGCTGTTTCAATGAATGTTAGTTTCAAGGGCAGAGAAGTTTTAATGCTAAATCTGTTTTCATTGTGAGACTGCATTGCTTCGCTTAGCAGATTTCTTAGTGTTTGTGCTGTAAAATGCAAAATAAAACTTTCAAATGAAGTCCAAATCACCATATAAGTAAAGCAGTATGCACATTAGTGTTTATGGTAAATGGAGTGAAATAGCCAAGTAATGGATCATTGGAATGTCTGCAGGGGGGAGGCTCCATTCAACCATGTTGTGAGGGGGAAGGGTGGCAAACTCACAGCTCCAACTGAACTATACCTCCCAACTGTCCAGATTTTCAAAGAATGAATAGATTTTTGCTTCTTATTTTTGGTTTGTTCCTCCTATATCATTTAGTAATTAAGTCACTAAATAATGGCACACTGAATTTCAGACTTCATAACCTTCAGAAAAATGCATGCTAAAGTAAGACCTGGTATTCTATCAACTGTCTCAGTTTATACAAGAGCAATTTTTAGTACTGTTTATATGTTCCCCCAAAATATTTGGCCTTGTCTAGATTTATTGTATTAACAGGTTGAGAGGTACATGCAAATAAATTGCTTTATAGAATTAGGGATAGCCAAACCTCTCAACTGTCCCTGATTTTGGCTCAAAATGTTGCTCTTCCCTCTAATAATCCCTCCGCAAAATAGCAATTTTGGAAGAAAACATGGAGGGTTTACAATTAAGAAATAACTGTAATAATCAGAGTTATAGATTACTTTTATTTCAGAAATGCATGTAGATTATTTTATTTTGTCAGCTGCTCAAGTTAACAGTACTAATATTAAAGTGTCTCTTCTTTGACAGGTTACCAGCTGTATAGTGTGGCTATTTTATATTTTGCATCACATTTTTGGTCCATTTTTCATAAAATTGTGTTTTTTTTTTTTGGCAAGTTAGTGACAAATCATTAAAGACTGAAGTTAGAAAATAATGACAGACATTTGAGTTTCAGATTTCATACCATTCAGAAAATTCATACTAATGCAAGACCTATTCTATTATCTTTCTAAGTTTATAAGAGCAATGTTTAAAATATTTTTGGGCCTTTGTCCCACTTCTTTGTATGGCTTTGTCCAGATTTCTTGCTCTGAGGTTGAGAGGTATGACAAATGTGTCAGGGCCATCACAGTCAGCCAGAGACATTTCAAATTGTGACATACTTGTTGCACCCCACTCCCCCATGTAGTGACTCTGGATGTGTCCAAGCAAGGCAAGGAGTAGTTATGCAGTGTAAATGTGCAGAGTATCCCCCCATCCAAGGTAGACACAAGTACTACAGTGGCTTTTCATCTGTCCTTGATTTTGCAGAATGGTCTGGTTTGTCATATTTTTGTACTGTTGATTTATGCTTATTACTCAAAGTGCCTGTTGCTCTGTGTTTAAGTAGCAGTGCTTTAATAACCATCAGGTAAGTTGTCTGAGATCGTAAGATGCAGGTAAGCTTTAATAAGCATACTGTTAAAGAACTGCCAACATTGAAAGCCTTTCTGTTGTTGCCATGCAGAGAATACTTAACTAGATTATGTATAAGCCTTGGGTATTGAAATGCATATGACAGTATTTGTAATAAAGGACAGGATTACATTATATTAAGAAGCTCATTACACTTGTTGGAGACTTCCGGTCATCTCTGCAGGCTTTACCCATAAACTAAACAGAATGCCAATCATGTGTGGTCCTTAACTTGTACAGTAATCCTTTAAGCAATGTATCTTGAGCTTGTTTCTTGTTTGCTTTTCATTTTTTACTTTGATCATGTTTTCCCCATGAAACAAGTAGATAGTTGTCAGGCAACAGGTCTTTTTGGATAAGAAGCATTTTTACAAGTGGGGGCATCACGTGTTACTTGGTACTTTAATAAAGCTGAATATAAATTATAATTAGAACTGCAGTGCAAGGAGAAGTGGTTTAAGTTGAGTGCTGCTTGTTTTTCTTATACTTATTTTGACTGGCATTCCAGTAATGTATTTAAAAAGTAATTTATTTTTTCATGCCTCACAACCTTTTTGTTTCCATCTAGATATTAAGTAAGCTGTCATGCAGCCAACGCATTGAAATATTTTTATTCGTCTACACTTCATTTTGTCTTGATTGGACTCTCATAATGATGGTTTGGCACCCAGGGCAGCGTATTTATTTTTTGTGGTTTTGAGCATAGTTCCTCCCCTTTCTAGTTGGCCACACCCCTTCCCATTGACCCCACCCATTCAGCTGTCTCCTGCAGCCCCCCTTTGATTTGAAGTCACCAGCTGCCACTGCAATAGTCATAAATGATTTAGCATGAAATTATACGATACTTAATAAATATGGATAATCCCTATCATTCCCAGGGGTCCTGAAAATGTGGTAGACAAAGTACACTAGTAAGAAGGAAATACTGCCATTGTCCAGAGGCCAAGTCTCAATAATTACACAAATATGGATGTATTCAAGGGTGAAGTTGGCCTGAAGCTCAGACATTTTGTTGTTTAAGATTAATTTGGAGACTTATATATCATTAAATATGTATGCCCAGAAATTTCTGGACTTCATCAATACAAGATTTCTGCAACAGTTAGCCTGCACCCCAACCAGGAGAAATAAAATTCTAAACTTGGCCATTACCAACATGGAGTAGCTTTGCTTACTACCAGTTGTAACTTGATCTCTGATCAAATCAGACCACAGATTAGTCACATCCTCCAATACCTCTGTATTCAGAGATTATGCCAAGGCTAATCTATTAAAAGTGAGAAATCACCTGGATAAATTCAAAAGCCCCACCATTCTTGACTTATGAAGTATCCATTACCACCAAATTCTATGCACATGTAAATATCTACATAGGCACATATGTACCTCTCAGAAGTAAATACATCAAAAAAAATAAAAATAAGCACTTTTGGAGGAACACTAATCTAAATAGGATATTTAATAAAATAAAAAAACATTGATGGAAAAACAAATTTAACTCTCAGTATACCAATAACACTCTTTCTAAACTTAAGAAGGAAATCCAGAAGCTGTTCAATTCAACCAAAGCCAAATGCAAGTTAAAAGTAGCCACCAGATGAAGGATAACCACAAAACCTTCTTTAATTATGTTTGTATTTTCAGAAACAATGCCAGGCACTGCACAGAGCTAATAGTAAAGGATATCACATACCCAGAACCAGAGGACACAGACCATCTACTAGCAGAAAAAAGTACAAGTAGGATATTTCAGATGGTAGCACTTTGGATGAAAGACAATGCCCAGGCATTCAGTTCTGAATGACGAGCATTACCTTTTGAGCTCTTTTAACTGACAAAAGTGCTCACCATGATTGCCATCAATAAAGATGTGAAAAAGAGAGTCTTCTTTGCTACAGAGTTATCTTTTAACCTAGAGATCAGGACATTATGCCTCAGGAAGTCAAAGCACATGTTGAAGGTTTATGGCTGACCATGTTTGCAAGTAACTGTAAATTTGGTGCCATCTTAAACTCTGCAGAAGACACCAAAATCGTCCAAGTGGGCCTTTCACAACCAAATAGCTGGTGTCAAAATCACAGACTACAGCTAAATTTCAAGAAATGTGTAATTGCACCCTTCTGAAAACATGACTTCCCTTGTAACTATCACATTGATAACACAACTCTGAAAGTTGATCCCATAGTCAGAGAACCTATGCCAACAAAAAAAAAACAGTCCTTTGATCACCATGTATCCACTATTGAAAGGAAGCCCCATTTCATCACTTAGATTATATAATATAATTAATACCTTATAAGGTATAGTGTCTTAGTCCAGGAATGTAATCATTCTAATGTACTGGGGCTTCATCAAGCTGATCATTAAGTATAAGTAGCTGTCCAAATACTTGTTACAACCAGAGTGACCGCAATGATTTTCACTAAAAGAAAAAAATGAAGGGCCTAAAAAACACAAAAACTATATAGGCTTTCTCAAAACCTTGTCCCTTATCTAGGTATCATACATACTAAGAAGTGGCCTGTGCCTTATATATACACTCTGAAAAGATTCCATCCTGTCAGACCTATTGCACATTTGCAAGACCACTGATACCATGAACACCCACTCAAGGGATCTCGATCTCTTCTGCAACATAGACAGAACATGATGGAGGGAAATGCATATATCACAGAGAATACCTTTTCTATGGAACTGTCTTCCATGTCATATAAAGCAAAGTACTTCTCTTACTATATTTAAAGGTAATTTGGACCAATGCTTGGGAAACTACAAATTCACCCCTAGTTTAGCACCCATGTCCCCCATGGATAGGGGATAGCAAGTAAAATGTCCCAACTTATCCTTGTTGTGCCCACTTCTGAGTTATTCATGCATACAATATAAGGGCTAAAAACTACCACGGAAATTTAAGGCTAGTCTTTTTAAGATCCTCACAAATCAATAGCCTAGTAAGTACTTATGAACTTATTAAGCTGAAACACTTCATTACTGCAAAATTTAGGAGCATTTTTAACCAAACATATTTCAATATTTTTTAATCCCTGCAGCTGTCTGAGTATCTTGCTGGCCTTCTCAATAGCATACCATATTTCTAATATTTGGGAGAGACAGATTCGCATCTGAATCTTTACCGCTGATGCACTGTCAACATCAGGAATGTCTTTGCACTTTCAACATTAGGAATGTCTTCCTCAGTTAGTCTATCAGGATATACTGGACTCTGCTGTTTCTGGAAATGCCTCTGTAAATACATTTTTGTGCATCTCTCTCTAAATGTTCCTCAACACATCTCTGGATTGAAAACTTCTTAAATATAATACTTGTACTTTTCACAGTCCCTTGGGACATATTAATTTGAGGAAATTTCTCCTGTGACTTCTCAGCAATTTTCTAACTTCAGTACAATAAAGAATCCCAGCTGATCACACCACTTAACACCCACTTCTGGTTGCTTTCCTTCTACGCACTCACTTTATCATTTTCTTTCTTGAAAGAAAGATGGCTCCATCTAGACTGCTTTGCTTTCAGTCTCTCTTGTACAAACTCATGCTTTATTTTGTAGTAAGAAAGCTGGGGTGTATAGTGTAGATTTAGTCTATGACTCACTAACAGATGAGCTGGTAAGTGATATAAACTATAACAGCATTTTTATTATTCTAAACTAGCTGTACATCAACATTTTTATGTTGCAACACAGCCACATGTATGTCTACATAAGTCATTGTTAATGCTATGACCATTCTTCATGGTTTGAACTGTCCTCTTGACTTGGCAATGGATAGCTCATACTAGTGGTCACATTTAAATTCTCACTGCTCTGAAAAGCTCTGAACTTACAAACTGAAGTCCATTATCTGAGACAACTGTATTGAGTATTCTATGACTCAGAAGCACAGATTTAAGTGTACTACTAGAACTAACTCTCGAATCCTGCAGCTTCAGAATCTCTGGAAAGTTTAAATAGCAGTCAACACATATTAGATGTACACAGGCTCTAAAATGAAACAAGTCTTTTCAACTGTACTATATGGTTTCCCTGTACTGTATATGAAATCACTTCTTGAATTACTGATTTGATGTGATCTGCACACAATCTCTTACTGTGTGCAGTCTTCACTGGTGGGTAGGACACATTACACATTTTTTATTTACACTTTGCATTTCTTAAATGTAACATATATTTTTGTCAGCATTTTTGCCTTTAGATGAACAGACATCATTAGTTTAGCTTTTTTTTAAACATTTGACTTTGAATACAGCTTATTGCTTCTCTAGGGGAACAAATGGCCATTGTAAAATCACAGTAGTTATCCACTCACTTCTCTAAAGGAAAAGTATAGTTGTACTTCCTTCTTTCCAGCAGACTTTTGTTCAGGCCAACTTTTCACTGTTACATCTCAAAGTAATTTACCACTCTGGTTGACTCTGGGTAAACTTCTGAAAGAGTGTCAAATTCTCTCTTATCCCTGCTGTAGTATTAACCAGTTAACTTTCATTTATTTTCCACACAGACCCTCTTGCTGCACCATTAGATACAAATAAATCAGCATACCATATGTATTTCCTTACCAGATTTATACTTCCTAGTTAAATCATACTTATAGGTTCATAGGTTGGTACTAGGCTATCGGACCTAGGGCCTATACAAGCCTAGCCATAACAATTCCCTAGCTATTTCTTCCAACACTATTTACTTCCCTGGACCCCTGTCTAGCAGGGTGACTGATGTGATCCACGAGGTGAATTTCCTTTCTCCCAATCAATCATCAAGGTTCCTTTTGAAGAGGGCCAAAGAAGCACTCTGCTTGACATGTATGGGCAGTCTGTTCCAGAGTCTAGGGAGTCTCTGGGTCAGGAACCTATCCCTCCAGCATGTTTTGTTTATTGTGATCACAAGGTTTACATCCCTGGAGCATGTGGCTCTGAGGGATTGGGATTTCTTTAAGTGTAGCATGTCCAACAGCTCTGAGTTTGACATGGCCTTGTATGTTAAGCAGAGATCACCTCGGAGTAGACAATATGTGACAGAGTATAGCTGGAGTTTTTTAAGGCGGTCAGCATAGGGCATCTGCTTTAAGCCTGTGATTCTTTTAGTGAAGTATTTCTGTGGCCTTTCCAGTTGTTGCAGATGTCTTGAGAGATACATACCAAATGGGGTGTTGTATTCTATAATGGGTCTAATGAGGGATGAGTACAGTGGGACAATGACTTCCTTTTTTCTGGATGAAAAGCCCTTAGTGATGAGGTGTGCCACATAGAAGGATTTCCTGACTGTTGTGGTGATGTGGTTATTGAAGGTGAGACCACTGTCCACCTGTGTCCCTAAGTCTCTTATCACACTTTCGGTGTTCAGTGTACTGCCATCTATGTGGTAATTCAAGGGTACATGTTTTTTCCCAAAGGGGATAACTATACATTTCTTGGCATTGAGCCTGAGCCCATGGCTCTGGCACCAAGCATCTGTTTCTGTAAGGCCCTTTTGTAGAGTATCCACATCATTTGGGGATTCAGTAATAGCTCCCAGTTTGCAGTCATCTGCGAACTTTGTTAGCACTCAGAGAAGTAGATGCCTAACAAGAGAGGTCCCAGGACTGAACCCTGAGGTACTTCACTTGTCACTTGTCTGGAGCTGGATTTGGAGTCAGCTACTTTTACAGTGTGGGTTCTGTCAGTAAGACAGTTGGCAACCCATTGAGTGACGTAGGGATTAATGCCCTGCTTAGTAAGTTTATCTATGATTCCAGAGTGGGGGATGGTGTCAAAGGCCTTGGCAAGGTCCAGATAGGCTGTGTGGACTGCCTTACCCTCATCCACGGCTCTGGAGACTGATTCGAAGAAGTCAATCAGGTTCAGGAGACAAGATCGGCCCTTCACGAACCCAAACTGGGTGGGGTCCAGTGTTTTAAGGACTTGTCTGATCACTGCTTAAATTTTATGTTTCTAATTTGTTACTATAATCAATATTATTTAACTGGTATCTATATACCACTGGGCTGGGAGTGAAACTGGTCCAATGAGATCAGTGCCCTATCCTGGTAAACAAACCTAAATTTAAATGGAAAATGCCTGTAGGCCTTCCTGAGAGCAACTTCTGTCAGACACAAATGGTTAGTCTGTTGGTTTAGACTCCATCCCCATGATATGGTTATATTCAACATTAAACTGATCAGAGACAGTTTGTACACTCCCACTTTGACTTTGGTTTCTCTCTGGAGCTTCAGGTTCTGCAGCTGTTCTAGGATTACACTAAACACACTAGTTCAGTACTGTCCAGCTGTTTCTATAGCTCTCAGACACTGAATGTCTGCTGTTCTCTATAGTAGTCACCCCCTCAGATTCAGAAGGTTTGAGTGTCTTTCTCCTTTTTGTTTTTTTTGTTTTTTTTCTTGATGGTTTGTTTTCGTAGTTTAGCTTCTTGTGGCAGCTTAGCAAAAGAAGCAAGAGTTTTCAAACATTGTTTTAGTTTATTGTTCGTTTCTTTCCACGACTTGCTCGGGATTTTATATTTAGCCTCCAGATTTCTACAATTAGTGGTTCATTAGAGAATATCACCAAATCCCTTAATCATTTTACAAAGTAGTTTTTCTCTTTTTCTTTTTGTAATATAGTAACAAGGTTTTCATTCCTTTTGCATTCTGAGCTGAGTGCAGCTCCCTTTCAAGTCATTATTGTAGTTATATATGTTTTATATATAACATTTTCAAGTTCCTCACTGTTAAGTGACAACTGTTTAATTTCACATTTCTTTTGGTTCATAAGCCAGGTCACTTCATTATTGTGGGCAAGAGCTTGAGAGGTTCTTGATCTCTTGGAGCTATGTGTTTGCGAACTCATTCTCATCTTATACATTCCAACACTTTCCTTTTAGATCAAGTAGAGCACTCATCTGTTTGTTGCTCCTGCCATAAGTTTTCTGTCTCACTCTGCAAACATGCAATGTCAGAGCGGGTCTGAAACTGATCTCACTTTTGCCTTTCATGTTCCATTATCAGGTCACTTTGCTCTTTTTTCTCAATTTAAATGCTTTTTTAAACTCCTCTAGAACTGGCTTTTTCCTTTTTGCTCACAATGTCACTTGGCTTAGCAGTCTCAAGATTATTGTTATACTTCACAGCTCCAAACTCATTTTTCAACAACCACTAATCACATGGATTAGGAAACTATATTTTTATGCCATGTAAAACTTGTATATCAAATTGTCTGTTAATCACCTCTCTTTTGCTATTTGTTAATATAGCTTTTATATTGTACTGTTCTATTTTGATTTTATTATTGTTACTCGTTTATTTAAGTTTATGTATGTAATGGAGCCCAGCTCCACTGTTCTTAGTTCACCATTGTAATTTGTTTAATTTGCAAGAAATTGTTTATATGTAATGGAGCTTTTCTCCCTGAACCTCTGCTGAAAATGGGCCTTTAGCCCACTTGGACTTTTCCCGCTAAACAAATATAAAATAAAATAAATAAACTGCGCAGAGGTCCGAGAGTATCTTTGGCCAAACAAAGTTTTGCTGGTCAAACACAGTGCAGGGCTAGGATTCAATGAAATGCTCACTGCTCAGTTTAACTGCATGACATGGAATGGTTAATGCAATGGAAAGAAAATGTAATTCACAGACAGCTATGGCAACAATGAAAAAGATCTCATTACCATGTCTCTGAATCAAAAGCTAGCAGTATCAGACCTGATCTCATCAGGGTTTTCCTTAGTGGCCCATTCGTCTCATTGGCAATGGAACCCCTTATATATACATACAGACACACTACCTGAAATACATACCAGCGTCCAAGAAAATTCCCCACATTCACTCACTCTCACTGAAATACTCATCCATGCTTTCACACACATGCACGCATAAACCAACACACAACCAGACTCTAAATTCCCTATATAACTTTAGTTCACCTACCTCACCCAAGGCAGACACACACACACACACACACACACACATTCATGCTCCTGTAGACATACCTCAACCCCCACGTCATCTCTGAACTTACTTACACCATAGGTACTCCCACAGCAGTGAATGGGTAAACTGCTGTGATTTTACTGGGGTCAGTTTTTTCCTCTTAGAGTAAAACATTTCAGATCAGGAGCAATGGACATTTCCAAAGGACAGCACATGTCTAATTAGCATTAGTCACTGCCAAAACTGCAGCATTACCATGCAGTTTTACCCACAAGATTGCACTCCATGCTGAGGCCCTTACATTAGGGAACTTCAGTAATATCATGGTCTCTGAATTCAAAAAGCTTAGCACAATGCAGAAACTTTCCAAACTGAGGATTTTCCATTGAGCTAAGCCTTTCTAAGCCACAGGGCACATCTTTCTAAAAGTCTGTTGTTCCGCTTTTTGTATTAACTCTGCTTAGAGACACTGTTCCCCAACCATTTTTCTTACAAAGCTTATGTGACATGACAGAAGAGCCATTCTCTCTTAGATGAGAAGAGGAAATGGCAGCTAATTGAACTCTTATGGTGTCTGCCACAGCACCTTCATTAAAAAGTTTTGCTAGAAAATCCAGAATGCAGTGTAGTGGGGCAATAAAGGGATCAACATTATTGACTGTGGCCCACACTACAAACTTTTTCGATTTGCTTTTTTAAAGTTTCTGTGTGGAAGGTTTATGTGAAGAAAGTAAAATGTGTCTCACTAGAGAAGATAAAAGAGGATGCCTGGCTGTCATTGGAACTGGAGTAGCCATGCTGTCAATTTTACATTTTTCAAGTCTGGAAGAACCATCCCTTGCGAATGTGAAAGTAGGTCTGGAACTGGGTCTAGAATCCATGGATCTTCCTAAAGATGAGGCCAAAGAAAAGGAAACCAAATCTGTTGGGGCCGATAAGGGACAATGAGGATGATTGTTGTCTTCAACACAGCTGTTTTCTGCAATACTTTGGGAATCGGGGGTTGAAGAATAAGCATATAGAAGTCCCAGGGCCAGTCATGTACCAGTACATCCCTCTGTGATTCCTCATGAGAGGGGATTAGGGAAAAGTAGCTGCTGCATTTTTTTGTTCATGGGTGATGCAAAATTATTACAGCAAGGCTGACCCCATCTCTGGAAAATCTTTATTGCAACTTTCTGTTTGAGAGATAACTCATGAGGTATCAGAATTGGCCTGCTGAGCTTGTTCACTATCACTCTGGATTTCCATGGAATGTGCATTGCTACCAGAAAGGGACTGGAAAATATCACCCATTGCCAAAACTCTGAGGGCTTTCTGAGAAAGGGGATATGATCTGGTTCCTCCCTATTTGCTGATATACCAGACTACCGACATGTTGTCTGACTGGACTGCTATGGTTCCATGAAGAACAGAGTCTTGAAAGGCTTGCAATGCTAGACACACTGCTCTCATCTCTAGAACATTTATATGCAGATGGGCCTTGTCGGGGGACCAGGTGCATTGGACTGTCCTTCTCAGATAATGCCCCCACCCTATCTGTGAGGCATCTGTGGTCACCGTGGCTTGGGGCTGACTGGGTACAAATGGGCGACCTTGACTGACTTGATTGGAGTAAATCCACCAGTGAAGATCTTTTTTTGCATACATCGGTAATCAGGATCTTGTGACACATTGGAAGATCTAGAAAGGACCATAGGGTTGATAACAACCACTGCAGGATTTGCATATGAAGGCGGGCCAGAGGTACTAGTACTATTGAAGCTGACTTTGCTCCCAAGACTTGTAACACTAATTTTGCAGGTGCTCTCTTCTTGTGAATAAGAATCTTTACTTGATTTCTCAATGAAGAAATTCTGACGAGTGGAAGTTTTGCTATCAACTGCCTATCTAAATGTGTCCCTATGAAAGTCTGATTTTGACTGGGTTCTAGTGCAGATTTTTTGAAATTGATGGTGATTCCTAGATGCGAGCAAAGGTTTATAGTAGTTTCTGTTGCCCTCAATAGTTGATGCCTAGTTGTGATGGTTAGCAGCCAGTCATCCAGATATGGAAACACTTGGAATCCCTGATGTCTCAAGTGAGCCACAACCACTGTGATACATTTGGTGAACACTCTGGGATCAGTTGTGAGACCAAAGGGCAGAGATCAAAATTGGTAATGACTGGCTCCCAGCTGAAAGTGCAAATGCCTACTGGAGCATCTGTTCATCTTTACAGCATGCATCCTGAAGGTCTACCGATTACATCCAATTGTTTTTTCCTAAAAAAGGAAGAATAGACTATAAAGTGACCATTTGAAATTTGCTCTTTTTGATCAATTTGTTTAGATTGCTGAGATCCAGGATAAGTCTCCAGTTCCTATTTTCTTTGGCACTAAAAAGAATCCTGAGTAAGTTCCTAATCCTTGTTGGTCTGAGGGGACTTCTTGGATAACTCTTTTGTTTAGCAACTTTTGTACTTCTGTGGTTGCTTGAACCCATTGAGTGGGTGGTACTTCTGGGATTCTTCTGTTTTGTGGAAGGGGATGAAGGAAGGGGATGAAATAACCTCTGGATATTATTTGAAGCACCCATTTGTCATTTGCAATGTGTAGCCAGGCCTGTGGGTGCATAGAGAGCCAACCCCCGATTTCCTCCAGAGGGGAGCAATCAGGCCTCTTTTCGGGAGCATTGAAAATCCTTAGCAAAGAAGGAATCTCTAGAGGCCTGATTTTGCAGGTCCTCCCTGCCGCATGGGCGGCATCTTCTATTATTGTTCCCTGCTCTGCCTCTGGGAGAACTTTCACCCTGTGTGCCCTGGAAAGACTGCTGAGATTTTTGGAACCACATTTTCCCAGTACCTTTTTGACCTTTGGGATAAGGTCTCGTTGGAGTGGAAAAATGTATTACCACAGCAAACAATATCTTGCCTTCTCGCTCACACCTGGTAAGCATTTCTTTCACTTTGGGCCCAAACAGAGATGAGCCATCAAAGGGAGTGTTCACAAAAGAAGACTTGAAGGGCTCCATGAAATCACAAAGTAGTATCCAGGCCTGCCTCCTAATAGAGATACCTGTGCCTGCTGCTCTACTCACTCCATCTGCTGCATAAGAAATCAGTCTCATGGAGGAGTTAACAACAGAATTTAGGGTAGCAAGATGACAGGCTACTTTATCTGTGACCTCACCAGCCACAGCTCCTTGTTGGGTATCTGATAGTTCCTTCAGCAGATCCCTTTGCAACCTAATAAAATGCATCAAATAATTCAGTGAGTGCAAAGTAAAGCCAGTTGAAGAAAAGACGTGTTTCTCATATCTAGCCATCATCCTAGAATCTTTGTTAGGAGGATGAATAGTGGAACTGGTCTCAGAAAGTTCCTTCTTGGTCACTGCTACCATGACCATGGCATCAACCGCAACTCCCTTGGTAAGCATTTTTTTTTTTCTACAGGAAAGGGAAGAAGCAAACTACATAGAAATAAAAGGAGGGAACAATACACAGAATAATGTTCAGGAGGAGTGAGGTTTAAGGGAAGGCAATAATTGAGCAAATTATGTAAAGCTGACCTGATGATAGTTATAAAGAAAATAAAGACAAAGTATGTAAAAGGAAAAATATTAATATGGTTTGTTTTCTTTTCAGTTAATCTGTTTGCCTGTGTCTTAAGTAATAATTTAATAGATGGTTAGAAAAATAAGCACACTATTCAGATTACTTAAAGACAGTTTTTAAAGTTTCTCCAAAATCAACTGGTCATGATGATCACAGCTTAGAATAAGCTACCTGTAACGTCTGCAAAGTAGACTTCACAGACAAATTCCTGGTAACCTCCTGTTGCACTACAAGTTAATCCTCAGCTTCTAGTATTCCATAGGTAAATCCATGGCTTCCCCTGGCTATCATCTCTCTACCTGGCTTGCAAATTTTCCTCATAGAGACCAATGTTTCTGCCCCTCACATTTTAAAGAGAGGCTCATGGTCTCTTCCATTTGGAGTATGTGTGTTGGATCCTTCTCTCAAAATGCCCCAGCATCATAGCTCCAGCTATGCCACAGCTACCACTAAGGGGCGTGCATGATCACTCTATCTCTATAAGGTCTACTGATTAAGACAAACTACATAAAGTCGATGTGAAAAATGTTGAGAAAAAATAAAACTTAAAAAAAAAACATTGACTGCACACAGCACATGCTCTGAGACATAACCTTGGAGCATGCAAATAAAGAATATTGCCACCAATAATTAAAATATACTAACTCTGAGATCGCGCAATACCATGGGTATTATGTTGTTCTCTAACAATTATCAACAGCTTTATTGTCAACCAGACTAAGCTGGCAAAAAAGCTGTCGACTAAAATCACATTTCAACAAAATTAAGGAATGGATATGTATTTATACCCACACACAACTAAAGATATATAGAAATATGCACACAAACACACAAGTGGAAGAGGTATATACCGGCCTCAGTGATAGATCTGTACTGTATGATCTATATTCATATTCTTTAACTAGCAGCACTTGGCTTTACAAGAGAAACAGTTTCAGGTTCTATATCATGCCCTTACCCACAATGAACAGCAATGCTCCCAGCAATGTTAAATATGTAGTGTTACACTCCTACATGGCCATTATGTACGTAGCATAACTCTGGATCTTTTCATCCACATCCATCCAATATGACTGATAGGTCTTTAGGCCACTTGTTGAATTTGAGCCATCAAAACAAGTACTCCAGTTTTCATCTCCTTAAATTTTCCTTCCCATAATGCACCCATGTGTGATGCAACCTCAGATCAAGTTTGTTTCTAATAATAGTAAGACTGATTTTACAGAGACTACTGGAGAAGAGTTCTAAAGGACCTTCAATTCCTCCAGGAAATGGATGCAGAAGAAAGGAGCTGGCATTATGGTAAGTACATAACTGTCATATCCTGCTCATCCTATTTGTCTAATTTGACTGATGGATAAGGAAAATAAGCTGCAGAACACATGAGCGATATCATGACAGGAGACCTTTGGAGACTGTGGCTCCAATCAAAGCTTTAGGCCTTAAAATAATGCTCAGTTTGTAATGTCTGGTAAAAGTATGCAAATTACATCAGGTTGCTGCAGCATGGATTTCATCAACTGAAGAATTTCTAAGGAAGGTCGTAGAAGGCCTGGATCTGCATGGCAAAGGATGGTTGTGTGCAGACTAGATGAAGGAGATAAAATCAGATCAGAAAGCCACATGAATAGACATACTTTTGAAACCTTCAAACCAAGCTTGTTCACTACAAAGGACAAAAATGCTGAAAGCATTTCTTAAAGGGTTGAGTTCTGTGTAGATAAAAATCTTAGTTGTCTGTGAACATTCAAGGTGTGGAGCGTGTATTGTCCTTTGCTGGAGTGGTTTGGAAAGAATAATGGTAAGTGGATATATTGGTTCAAATTTGTGTTGGATGCCACCTTGGGGACAAAGGATGGATTTAAGCTAAGTGAAACTCTTTATGAAATACTAAGTAAGGTTAATTAGAAGACAGGGTCTGTAACTCTGATATCCTTCTGGCTGAAGTTATAACAACAAAAAATAATGGTCTTTCAGGAAAGAAAATTCAAAGGACAGGGAGATGCTGGCTCAAAAGTGGGCTGTTGGAACAAAACTGAGGTCCCAGCAAGGTACTGTTTCTCTGACTGGAAGACAGAGAAGAAAGTTTCCCTTGAGAATGGCTTTACACATTCTGTGAGAGGATAAAGAGTGGGAATCAAATCCATTATGAGCCTGAATCATGTATGTGACTGTGGAAAAGGCAAGATGTCAGGAATTGAAGCATTAAAAGAGTCTATCCCTTAAGCAGCTGCCCAACTAGAGAAAGATGTCCATTTGAAATGGTAAATCTTACATGAAAGCTCTTTGGGGATGCAGCTAAGATATGAATGACATCATGAGACAAAGAAAGTTTTTTGGGCATTGTAGAAATTGGAGAAACAAGGCAGTCAACTTGAGAATGTGAGGTCCAGATGAGGCATCCTCGATGGGTGAGAGAGTATATCCTTCCTGGGATCCAAGAGCCAGGGCATTCCCTGACGAGAGACTTCAGCAGGGTAACCAAATTTGTTTGGGAGTGTAAGTAAGATGCAATGAGGGTTACTGTGGCTTTGCATCTTACTTCCTTCTGCAAGAAACTAGGCATAAGGTGATAAGGAGGGAATGTGAAAAGAAGCCTGGAGGGCCACTGTTCAAATGAATCTCTTAGGGACTGTCCCTTTGGGGAATCAAGGCAAAGAAGCTGCTGCACTTGACACTAGTTGGGAAGGCAAACAGGTCTTAGCAATGGCAGCCTCAGTAGTTGAATATCTGTCATGCTGTTACTGGATTGAGAGACCACTTGTGCGGCATCAGAATGGATCTGTTGAGCCTGATAGCAAGACAGTCGCTTCTTCTGAAGATATGCATTGCTATCAGAAAGTGACACAAAACAATGACCCATTGAAACACAATCATGGCTTCTCAATATAAGGGAAATGACTCAATTCCTCCCTGCTAGATGATGAACCAAACCATGGTCATGTTGTCTATTTGGAGAGAAATCATTTCGGGAGGTAGGACATACTGTAGCTTCTGCAATGCAGGTAAAATTGCTCCCATCTCCAGGACACTGACTTGAAGCTTGTCCTCTTGTTGACTGCAAGAACCTTGGGCCATTCTCCCCTGAAAATACCCCTCATCCCAAACAGAAATGTCTGCGATTACCACAGCTGTCAAAGTTGCCATAACAAATGTTCTTCCAGGTAGAGCAAAGGGAGAAATTAGCCATCAGCATAAATGAACTCTGTAAAGAAAGGTGATTATTACTGGAGCACAGAGATGATCCCAAACTTGAGACCACTATGTTCTGGGCAAGGGAGCCCACAGGATTTTTTGCAGGGGGGTGCAAACCCAGAGCCCCCCTCTCCCCGCCACGCAGCCATTTCAGCATCCCATTACTTGACTATTTCTCCCCAGTTGCCATACACACTGCTCAAACCTGTATGTGCACACTGTTTTATGCTTTACTTCTACTATATTACTGCTCCTTCAACTTAATTTACAAATTTTATAGCACAAACACTGACAGATATTTGACAATGAAAACAGACTTAGCATTAAAACTTCTCTACCTTTGAAAGTCACATTAACTGAAACAGCATTGAAACCCACATTCAAAGAAAATGCATCTGGCCATTGGCAGGTTAAGTTTACCTTTGGGCTGTTTTCAAATTATTGTCCCCTTGCACACATTTTAGGACCATGCAAAAGTTCTTTAAGACAATCAGGAAGGTGAATCAATTCTAATATATAATAATTGAATTATATCCCTTGTATAATACAGCACCACTTGACAGAATGTATTTTAAATTTATAGTTTGAACATTTTCCCAGTAAGCAATGAAATAAAACATATGAACCAATAATGACAAACTGCCCAATTTCATTTCAACCATAAAAGGCCACTCAAACATCTGTGCTAAACAAAGCAAGAGTCATACAATGAAAACAGACTTAGCATTAAAACTTCTCTTCCTTTGAAACTCACGGTCACTGAAACAGCATTGAAACCCACATTCAAAGAAAATGCATTTGGCCAGTGGCAGGTTAAGTTTACCTTTGGGCTGTTTTCAAATCATAGGCCCTTGCACACATTTTTTGGACCATGCAAAAGTTCTTTGATTCACGTTTCTGAATGTATTAATTATAATATATAATTGAATTATATCCCTTGTATAATAGCACCACTTGTTAGAGTATGCTCTAAATTTAGTTTTGAACATTTTTCTAGTAAGCAATGAAACAAAACATAGGGACTAATAATGGCAAACTGCCCAGTTCAGAACACTTCAGCCATAAAAGGCCACTCAAACTTCTGTCATTACAATCCACCAATATCAGTCTATATGCACAATCTCTGCAGAAGTAAAAGTCATCTGAATAATTACATATTAAAGAGATCTGAAACTAATGAAGAGGTTGTTGCTAGAAAACAACTTTATATTTCAGTGTTTCATCTACAAATTCAAGGCCTACTGCGCTTGAAGCATAACTTGCCTATGGTGCCTTACACAGTCTTTTCTAGTTATTAACTTTAATAAAACCACAAAAATAGGTGTGGACCTCTTGTGTTTTCGATCCTGAGTGATGCCTGCCCAGAGGGAAGGAATAACCAATTTTACAATGCCTTTCACTCTTGATCCTAAATGGTGAACAGATTTTCGCGTGTAGTCGGTGGTGGAGCTAGCTCTAAAAAGAGCTGTTTTAGCCCTGTGGGAAGCTTGAGCTCTATATAAAGCTGTTACAGATCTCTATGAGCTCTGAGAAGAGCTGTTTTGTGTTTTGAATGCCCTTTCGGGCAAATGTGGTAGTTCTAAAAAGAACTGTTTTGTTTGGTTCACCGAAGCTGTGTCTGTGCCTCTGGCTGGTCTTACCGGAGCTGATACAGATTTCTGTGAGCTCTGAGAAGGGCCATTTTGTGTTTTAAATGCCTGTTCAGGTGTTGGTGGTAGCTCTAATAAGAACATTTTTGTTTTATTCTTCAGTGTGTCTCCGGTTGCTCTTACCAGAGCTTATACAGATCTCTGTGAGCTGAGAAGAGCTGTTTTGTATACTGTGAGCTCTGAGAAGAGCTGTTTGGTGTAAGGTGCAGATCCACGTGAGCTCTGAGAAGAGCTGTTTTGTGTATGGACACAATGGGCTCTGGGAAAAGCTGCTGTTGTGTCCTTCGGTGTTCCGCGGTGGTGTCGATCTCCGTTGTCCTTCTTGAACAGATCTTCGGTTCTTTTGCTATGTGTGAGTCCTAAAAAGGGCTATTTGTGCACTCCTCGAGCACTGGTCAGAATCTTAGTTATTAGTAGTAGTAGTAGTTATTAACTTTAAATATTAAAGAAATCTGAATATTAATTTAACAGGAAGAATGAATACCCACTAAGCCCAGAAAAAGTTCCATCTACAAAATGCTTTCAAAATTGTTCGAATGAGGTTACATCACATCAAAAATACACTTTTTAATATGTATTCTCTTACATATTATTGTATGTTACAAAGAAAATGTATGAAAATAACTCTCAATATAACGGGAGGGAGAGCAGACAACAAAGTGATACGCCGAGGCAAGCAAGTCCAGTACTGAATTTATCATCAAATATTAAAATGCATTGCAGCAGTCATCAGAATTCCAGAATATACAGCACTTTTTCATTCTTATTCTCTGTAGAACAGTGAATGCAATTTGTCCACTGTTTTTAAATGCACCTTGATTATCCCCTGTGAAAATGCCTTAGGCTTAATGATATCCAGCCAGTCAACAAAAGAAATAAAGAAATGCTTAAGTTAAAAAAAAACGGTCATGCTGCCTTACTGCTCACAGAAACAGATGGTTTTAGAAGGTGTGATTTGATACATTATACTATGGAAGCCATTATAAAAAAGTTCAGACTGTTATATAACATGAAGTTTCCTTTCCCATACACAGCCACCCCCCCCCCTTGCAGCCATTCCAGTATCCCATTACTTGGCAATTTCTTCCCATTTACCATAAACACTCTGTCTTTATGCTTTACTTCTACAATGATTATTTGAATTTCATTTAAAACTTTTATTTTAAATTTTATAGCACAAACACTGATAGACATCTGCTAAACAAGGCAATACAGTCTCATAATAAAAACAGACTTAGTATTAAAACTTATCTGCCCTTGAAACTCACATTCATTGAAACAGCAATGAAAGAGACATTCAAAGAAAATGCATGTGACCAGTGGTGGATAAAGCTTACCTTTGTGTTTCAAATCATAGCCCATTGCACACATACTGTATGTAGGACCATGCAAACGCACGTGTTATTTGATTCACCTTCCTGATTGTATTAAATTATATTCCTTGTATAATACACACTTGACAGCACATGTTAAATTTATTGTTTTGAACATTTTTCCAGCTGAGAAGCCTTAAAGTATATACAAAGAAATGATGTAGCTTGAAAGGTAAATTATGTACCACTTCTCTCTGTCCCATCCTGTACCTAATTAGGGCAAATAAAAGTTAATAGTCAATTAAACCCATTTGTACAGGCAGCAAGAGAAAAATAACATATCACATTGCACTTTGAAAAATGAACATTACTCCTGTCACTTCACTGCTCTTCACTTAACTTCGAAACAAGTTAGAAACTCAGGACTGGTATCAATCAGTTAGATATTTACATATGATTAGTTCACACATAACTGTTAAAATATGGTAGTGTTGAATTGCTGGCTAAAATGAAATCTATAAGATAGCATATCTGTTATTCACAACAGCGAAAAAATGTGTAATATCCAAGTGTTAAATTAAGTGCTTACCTTCAAAATCTCCCAAATATAGCCAAGTAGTAGATCACAGCAGAATCAAAGTTATATACACATGGGTAAAGTTACCTAAGATAATCAACCATTAATTGTATTAATTAGAAACCATTCATCCCCAACACCACAAAAAAAGACATAGAATTATCTTAGTATACAATGAGTATGGATCACCCGGAATGTCATAGGTGATCCTTGGCAAAGCTTACAAATAAAAGGGATAAAAGTGTCACCATTAATTAAGCACACTGAGCAGATCTAACATCTTGCCAACCCCTCCATCAATGGAATACATGTCATAGAATATCATTCCTTTCAGAATTGCATAATCAAGAAGACACTATAAACTATAACAGGCTTGCTTCTGAGATTTGTTACCAAAAACGTAAATTATTTAAAGATTCAAATTTGTAGAAAATTGTGGCTGGTCTAAGCGGGAAATATACTGCAGCTAAGAACCAAGCAAATAAACATTTTCAGACATTGTCCCCATTTCTGTCCAATTTACTGATGCCTTCCTGCCTCAAGTAGTGTTTCTTTTTCCAATAACTTTTTATTATATTTCACAAATAACAGAGCATAACTAAAAGGAAGCTATGAATAAATGACAAAGCTAGATATGTAGAAGTGGATAAAAAGCAACACAAAAATAGAAATAACTAAGCTACCTGTACAAAATGACTAAATATATACAAAATTTACAGGCACAGGTGCTACCAAGCAAAAAGGAATCATTGAAAAGAGAACATTAAAATATGAAGGATATCAGTGAATCTCCGAGTGTGACAAAGGGGGAATCATTGCATAACACAGAATGATATATTCCATGCAGAATTACTCGCAAAGAATATGATCGAACAAACATTTCCATAATTTTTCAAAGTAAGCTTTTTTCCTGGGCGTATTTATGATAAATTTTTGTGCAGAGATATATTTTAATGCCATCTCCTTAAAACCTTTCCAGCAAAGTTTAGTGCGATCCATCCAGTTTCTAGTTATGTATAATTTGATGAGAGAGCACAGAGTAATAAGTATATGTCGTTTCAGTCTAGTTAATTTAGTCAAGGGAATATGTAGGATGGCCGTTTCCCAGGAGAGGGTGGATTTATGGTAACCCATTTTCTTGAGGCGTACATTTAAAGAACACCACAGTTTATGGGTGTGTTTACAAAACCAAAAAATATGAAGAAGGTCAGCTCTAGGAAAGGAACAGCAGGTACAAGATGGAGAGATTTTGGGGTCAAAAAGGTTAAGAACAGCAGGCTTATAATAGGAGTTGTTATTAATCATCAATTGCGTGTAAATGAGTTTTTTAAAAGGAGAAAGTTCTGTGGTGACTTTTATGGCAGAGAGTTTTTGTTCCTCCGTAATAAGGGTACCTTGGTTATCCCAGTATCCAGAGAAAAGGCAGTCTGAGTTATGTAGAATAGAATGTAATAAACTATAGGATTTAGAGAACATTTTCCCTGGACATGAGACGATAGAGATAATTTCACAGAGTATGTTAATGTCCATAGAGGTAACAGGAAAATTAGTAAATTGTGATTGGATTAACTCTCTTAATTGACGGAGAATGACTGTGTATTTATTGTTGGTTTTAAGGATTAAGCGTAACTCAGAGAGAGTTTTAGACTTGTGTCTAAGAATATCCCATACCTTGACATCTTTTATAAGAGGAAAATCATTGAGATTAACCATTTTATTATTGATCATGAAGTTTGGATTAAGATAGAGAGGCTGGAGTAGAGGCAAAGTGTTCTTGAGGTTGATATCCTTTATCAATTTTTGAAATATTTTGATCTTATGCTTAAGGGTACTAGATAATTTAGAGTTGTTGATGGCAGATGTGGATAAAAATGGGAGAGCATTTGAGTTAATTTTGTTAGCGACAATATGGTGATACCAAATTTTCATCCAGGATGGGGACAAAGTGAGATCTTTGCAAGTGAGATTTGAAATAGTCAAGATTCTATTAGCACATATAATCATGTAATAAAGATGAAAGTTTGGAAGGCCAAGCCCACCTTTTGTCTTAGGATAAGATAGCTTGGGATAGGATATCCTAACCGCTTTTGGAAACCAGATGAATTTGGCTAAATCTTTATCTATTTTGGAAAATAGATTCTTAGAAATAATTATATTCGATGAGTTAAACTGATACAGGAGTCTTGGCAAAACATTCATTTTAACTATAGCAGCCTTGGATAGAAAGGACAGATTCATGAGTTTCCATCTGTTGAGATCTTGCTGTATATTAGCCCATAATTTAAGTAAATTATTTTGGAGCATGGAGGCTTGATTATGCTCGAAGTGTATTCCAAGGTATTTGAGATGATAAGTTATTTGAAAGGGAGAGTCCGGAAAGTATTTATGCCCAACGGGATTAATTGGGAATATGTGTGATTTCTTATGATTGATCTGATAATCTGAGGCCGTAGAGAACTTATTAATGGTGTTTATAATTTTACACAGGTCAGAGTTGGGATATTGAAAATATAAATTAAGGTCGTCCGCAAAGGCAGAGAGAATTATGTTGGTGTTTAAGACTTTGGGAATTGAGTGATAGGTGTTTTGGGTAATGGATAAGAAAAAGGGTTCCATAAAAATATTAAAAAGAAAGGGGGAGAGTGGGCAACTTTGTCTTGTTCCGTTCGTTATGCTAATTGGACTGGAAAGAGTTTTATTTACAGATAAGTAAGTGTACGAGTTTGTATATAAAAGCTTAATCATATCGGAAAAGGCTTTAGGTATATTAAAATGGGATAGGGTAGAAAACAAAAAGTCCCAGTTTACTCTATCGAAGGCTTTAGAAGCATCTAATGTTAAGGCATAGATCGGGTTTTTAACTAATTTTGTAAATTGCATTAAGGAATCAAGAGTTAAGGTATTGTCCCAGGTATGTCTGTGACTCATGAAACCTGCTTGGCCAGGGGATATCAAGAAGGGCATAATTTTTTTGAGTCTGTTCGCTAGTATAGCGGAGAAAATTTTTAGATCGTTTAATAAGGAAATAGGTCTGTAGTTGTGGGGATCAGTTCTGTCTAGTTTGTTTTTTAAGATCAAGATTGTTTTCGAATTATTCCAATGCAGATCAGTGATCCCGTTATTTATGATGAAATTAAACACCTTTAAAAGAATAGAAGAAGTTTTGAGATGAAATACTTTGAAGAAGTCAGTGGTGAAGCCATCAGGGCCAGGAGATTTGCCTAATTTAAGGTTATTAATAACACTGAATCTCTTGAAGCTTGATCAGTGAGGCAAGTAAAGAACTCTGGTCATCACTTAGAGAAGGGAATTTTATAGAATCCAAGTATGTTTTTATGAGGTAGTCCGAGGTCCTGGTTTCTTTTCTGCCATAAATGTCAGAGTAGAGAGAATGGAACAACTGAATTATTTCATTGTCCAATTTATAAATTTTATTGTTGTAGTGAAGCATAGAGATTCTAGGAGTACACTGATTGTTTTTTATTAATCTCGCCAGAGTTCTAGAGGGGGTTTGAGCCCATTCAGAGTAGGTAGCGATAAGTTTTTGTTCTTGCAAAGAATAGTTTTGTGTATGTAATTCAAGTAAGTCTCTTTGAGTGTTATTAATCAAAATATCTATACTAGAGTCTGAGCTCAATTTCTGTTTCTTTTCTAGAACGGAGAGTTTTGATATCAGATTATTTTCTTTCTCTTTGCTCTGTTTCTTGAGAAAGGAAGCTTTACTGATCAGTATCCCCCTAAGTTTAGCTTTGCAGGCCGCCCATTGAATATCTGGAGGAATTTGGGAGGACGTGAGACAAGTGTCTAAGTCTGTTAAGGTTACGTCTATTTCCTTAAGTATGTCTTTATTACGTAAAAGGTTATTGTTTAGGGTCCAATTAGCAACCGAGGGAGTTAATGATTTGAAAATAATTTTAAAGGAAATTCTTGCATGGTCTGATAGAAATCTTGGTTCTACATTAAAGTTAATTCTAAACTTTGAGAAGGGATACGAAATTAAGAAGAAGTCTAGCCGTGACCAAGAGTTATAGCATTTGGAATAATAAGTATAGATTTTTTCTTTGGAAGAAATGTCACTAAAAGATATTGGATCAATGAGATTGAAGTCAGCAATTAAATCACCAAGGGCTACAGAGGCTTGGAAGTTGTAAGAGGTAGAGCTACTGGAGCAATCTAAGTGGGGGTCAATTACTGCATTCCAATCACCGCCCAGTACTAGTAAGTGGTTTTGAAATGAGCAAAGAATATTGTAGATTTCCAATATAAACACTTTTTGTTGAAAACAAGGGCCATATATGTTCAGAAAAAGAACTGGTTTGGATAAAAGTGGGAGCAAAGCTGTAAAATAGCACCATCTACCACTTTTGTCGGAATTGACCTCATTAATTGCACCTTGAAAATCTTTTTTGATTATAATGGCCACCCCTTTTGAGTTGGAGCTATCTCCAGCAGCTAAAATATATCTAATCCATTTTTTGTTGTTTTCTTTCTCCCATTCTTCCTTGAGCATGTGTGTTTCCTGTAAAAAGCATACATTAGCCTGAGATTTAAAGAGAAGATGAAACAATAATTTTCTCTTGGCTTTGTTTTGTAGTCCTCTTACATTCCAAGAATCAATACACAAAGTCATGTTGATTGAGTACTAAATGTTAAAGAGTAAGGTAACAAATAGAATATTGTGATGGAATAGTATGACCTTGAGATAAGAGGAAAGGAGATGGCATGAAAGATTGGGTATCTATAAAGGACCGGGATCCACATCAATCTTTTAAAAACAAGATATAAACTAGCAACATTAAAGGTAGCATGGTACTCCTTCTGACTAACCCCGGTGCCTACCCACCCGAAACCACTAGGTGAAGAAGTACAGTAACAAACAAATAGTAAATTCAACAATGATATACATATGTACAAAAAAAGGCTCATGAAAAAAACAATCATCTTTGGACACTACAACAATGCACTAACAAGCGTCTACTAAATACAGAGAGGATAATGAAGGAAGAAAAAAGACAGGGATGAGTATGAAATAATACAAGAGGTTATAGATTTGTTAGGAGGAAGAACAATCTACTGGTTGTTAGTTGAAATCATATCATTTATAGTTAAGACAAGGAGTAGAAAGAGCGCTGGATGGCATTTATCTGGGTAAATAAGGTAAGGACTGAAAGGTATAGTCCAGCATATAGTCTCACGCAGGTAATTTCTATATATAAAGGAGACAAATAGTGTTAGAGAAGTAAATGTTAAAGAAGAGGGCTTTAAAAGATGCTAAAAAAAGGAAAGAAAAAGAATCACTACTTGAGATTAGGAAGTATACCAGTGTACCCCCGACCATATGGGGATCTGCCAAAGAAAAGAATGACAACAACTAATAGAGACAAGAGAGGCATCCTGTAGTTAGCTAAATATTATTAGATATGTTATGGTTTGAAAGTTTAATACATATCAGAAGATAACCAACCAGTGCATTAGCTAACATAATGTAAGTGTTCATGACTTTTTGTAAAATAAGAGAAAAAATGGTGTAAGTGATTATGGTAGTCAATTAATACCATATAAACCATTGTGAGTACAGAATAGGATGAATAAAAAGGGACTACAGCTAAATGGCCATCAAAAGCGAGTACATATCACTTACATACCCATGTAAAAGCTATAACGAACTATACATAACAACTAATTTGTGACAAATGGCAATATTAAACTATAGGCTATTTAAAATGAAATTAAGTAGCAACAGCCAAAGTGATGGATCATTCCAACACATTATAAAGGCCACTATTACAGTACAATTAAGAGAGTGCGAAAACAGAGTTACTTATGAGCAATCACTAAGGCTCAATGGCCATTAGGCACTTGTTAGAAAATGTCTGATTTAGTTGAGTAAAAGGTTGTTGGAAAGAATATATGTTGTGCAAAGAAAGAATATTATAATGGGAAAATAAGGATTACCCTAGCTAAGTTAACTAGAAAATAAGAATAGCTGAGTACAGAGTCCACCAAAAACAGGGATTTATGCTATCCAATATAGCAAGTGAGGGAAAACAATAAGTGAGCTTGACAAAAGCTAAGCCTTGTGAAGCCTGTAGGAGAATCATCAAATTGTATAAATAACTTTCTTTGTTCAAAAATATCTTAGGTTACCACAGAAAGAAGAGAAATAACTTTACAAGTAATAAAATAGAGACGAAACGACACAGTAAGGTGAGAGCAGCCAGATAGGCCCAAAGAAAAAAAAAAAGAAGTAATATTAATGCTATGGACATTACATATCAAACGTAGATTGATGTACTCTTTACTCTTTAAACTGTAAAGCCAGTTCTCTAGCTCAGCAAAAGTTCACCAATTTTCCAGCGAGAAATCTTCATTCAGACCTCAATCGATTACAGTTTATGGGTATTAAGTAAGGTTCCTTAGACTGTGTGTATTGAGAACAGATGATAAGTTATTGGAGAAGGACTTTTCTCACCATTCAATGAGTGTAGTATTTAAAAAGAATATGCGAAGTGAGCAAAATCCACAGCGGCTTGAATGTGGTTATTATCTTGAGACTGAGACACCAAGCGAGATAATAGTGAAGTTAGTGCACTGAGCATAAGCAGGAACATTGAACTGGAACACCAAATAGTCGCATAGCATAACGGAGCCTCAGGGCAACAGGTACCAACAAAATTGGTTCCTAGCTTGGTGAGAGAGGTTTAAAAATAAGTATGTTTCCGATCAGCTAATCTTCTTATTGAGAGCTATATTAATGCTGGAATGATGAGTGGTGAAAAGTCACAGTTATCTGGTGTGTATATATTGGGAGAGACAAAAACAACAACTTGAATAAGAGCTTGTCAGTTGAAACTTTGGAGGTTACGCTGGACTACACCTCCGGAACCTTGTTGAACGTTTTAAAGAAAGCATCCTTTGCTTCCTTTGTAGCAGCTCTAGTGTTAGGGAAGCGCATTTGGAACCTAATATTTTTTTTAATTAGGTCAGCGCAGTACGGAGTCAGTTTTTGTCTATTTTCTTTAATGGAGAGAGGTAGGTCTTGAGAAAATGATAATTTGCGATTGTTCCAGGTGAAGGCTTTATGTTTTTTGGCAGCAAATAGTATTTTCTGAGCATCTTGGAAATTGAGTACTTTTACATATATTTGACGAGGAACTAAGGAGTCTTGACGTTTGTATAATGCGTGATGAGCTCTCTCGATCGTGATGGTCGAGGGGCAACCTTCTAATCGCATAAGTGATTCAAAAATTTAGTTAGTTGTGTTTAATAAGGTTTGATTTTCGTACTTCTCAGGGAGCCCTCTGATTATGATGTTGTTACGATGGCTTCTAGCCTCGAGGTCTGTTATCTTCAGTTGTAGTTCAGCTATAGAGGATGTTTTGGCGCGTAACTCTTCAGATAAGGATTGGAGTTGGAATTCGTTGGATTGCATCTTATGTTCCAGAGTGTCCACTCTCTTGACAATTTGATTAATAAAATTGCCCAGGTTTGTGAGTTGATCAGAAAAAGTCTGTATGGCAGAATGGATGGGTTGGAGGGCCTGTTTGAGTTTGTCCATGTGGAAACTGGCATCCACTTTAGTTTTTGCATTAGACTTACTAGGGTCTGAAACTTGCTTATTGGTTTTCTGCCTTTTAGATGCTATCTGTTTTTCCGGAGAAGAAATCGCTGAGAGCTTAGCTTTTGTTGACTGTGTCTCCATGAGATCAGGTTCATTAGCCATATTTGCCTTCTTGGCCATAAGGTGTTGAGAGAGCAGGGAGTGGAAACAGGCCCTTAAGGAGCTGGTGGCTGGCACACTTGGAGAGCTGTATCGTAAAAAATACAAGTTAGGATCCTAGAGAGTACTAAGTAAGCCAAATCCTGGAAAGATGATAGTGAAACAGTTCCTCCTAACTTAGAATCGAAACGATAAAGTCTGAATCATAGGTTTAATCCTTAGAAGATGTAACTAAGATAGGGAGCTCTGTGCAGAGGGTGCACACTAGACGACCACCATTTTGGAATCCTATCCAGTAGTGTTTATCTGTTGCATCAAAAAAATCTCTAACCATGTTTTTTTTACTCAGGGTTCATCTTCATTCAGGATCCCTTAAAAAACAAAGATTGCAGTGCCTTCTTTGGGCCACAACAGACTTCATCCTTATGTCCTGCACATGCATATACATATTGCCAATATTATTCTGATTTTATGAGAGTGAGAGTCACATATTCCATGGGAAAGGCAAAAATATGCAGTTGTTTGGCAATCTCAACAGCAGAGACACACTAGTATAGATTTTATTCCTTATTCAGTGCAACTTATTTTCATTAAAATTATAAGAATACAGAATCTTTACTGGTAGAAACTTGGGGTTGTAAAATATCCCTTAAAAGGTAAAACTGTAAAGCATTGCATGTAATTCTGAATGTGGCGAGCTCGGTATTTAATGCCTATATTCTACAAAGGTAAAGCCATAAATGCTCAAGTTAAATGGTATTAAACAGTACTGCTTACTTGCACATACTAATTTGTAAGTGGCAACAATTTGTCTAGCAAATGTTTCAACTGCAGACTTGTAAATGAAATTAAAATGGTACAACTGAGCAAACAAACATGGTAACATGTCCAGACCAGGATATATTGGCCGTATTACTAGCTATCCAGTTTAAAGGCTTCTAATTAAGTGATTTCAGTGTATATTTTGCATTGTAATGTATTTAGGCTATGCACCATACTATACCATATAAACACACACACTTCCTGTGAATGAATTGAACACTAGTTGGCAAGAAAACCGCTGTACTATATTTAAAATTGTGCAGGAGAACAGGAAGAACAAGACATCTGTGCAACCGGACAGGAAGAACGGTGATGCTATGGGACCATTCTGAAAGAAGAATGCCCATTAAAAAAACATTTTTTTTAATTTAAACTAAAGTAAATGTCACATTCTCAAAAGTGCCATCCAGGGAAGACTGCCCCTTTTGCCCCCCAGGTAATGTCACTGGAACAGATGCAGAAGATAAAAACGGACGGGACTGGACGCAACAATTTTTTTTAATTAACAGAAAATTAATCTCTCAGCCAGCCAGATCCAGGGGGGTGCAAGTGCAACCCCTTGCACCTGCCTGTGGGTGCCCTTGGTTCTGGATAGCCCCTGAAGTATTTTCATGTGAAATTGTGCAAACTGTACCATGGTTATGGAAAAAGCCATTAAACCTAGTACTCAAAGAACTAGGATCACTGGTCAAGAACAAAACTGAAGGGTTTGAATAAAGTTTCTCAGGATTTGAAGCCTGTCCATGAAAAGAGAAAGTATGCACCTTGTTGTGTCCAGGTGCCATCCTATCAACATAAATGTCTGAGCTGGCTGCAATTTTGACTTTTCGTAATTTACAGATATGGCCAAGGACAGATAGAGCTGGATATGGCCAAGAACAGACAGAGCTGGAGCAAATAGGCAAGGCAGGACTGCTGGCACCATGATTATCCTGACTGGGGTCTATGTGTGTTTAGGATTCCCTGATGTCCAATCTCTCTCTCTCTCTCTCTCTCTCTCTCTCTCTGAAGCTGACCAGCGGGTCGGTTTGGTTTATAAACAGAGATTAGATTTTGGTGGGTAGATCTTAGAGTTCTGTTTGGGGTGTATAATGTTAAGATGTTTGTTAGTGCTGGGCATATAGTTGGTTTGAAAATAAGCTTGTGAGTGGTGATGAGTTGGAGGTAGTCAAGATAGTTTGGGAGTTCTAGCCATTGCAGCTGGTGGAGAGGTTTACAGTGGTGAGTGGAGTATTTGGAAGTGGTGGCAAACTTTGGTGAACTTTAAGATTTTATTGTAACAGGATTCTAGTTTAGAAGATATGGAGGAAGATAGGTTGGTTAGTAGGGGAGGACCATACATTAGTGGGGATAGTAAGAAGGTAGTGGCAAGGGACTGTCTTGTTGAGGGGGAGAGGAAGTGGGAGTTTCTGTACAGCATGCCAAGTTTCTGATAAGTTTTCTTTATATTTAGCTGAATATGAGTATCAAATTTTAGGTGTTCGTCAATAGTAACACCAAGCAAAAGGAACAACTTCTATAGTGGAGTTGGCAAGGCTTGTAATCTTGAAAGAGGTTTTGTCTAGGTGGATAGATTTTGAGGGAGAGAAAAGAAGGATCTTTGATTTGTTGGCATTCAAAGAGAGGTGATTTTGGAGCATCCAGTTCTCAGTAGTTGAGAAGGCAGTTTGACTTTTTGTTTGGAGCTCAGGCAGGTTTGATGCAGAGCAAACTAAAGTTGAGTCATCTGCATATTGTACTAACTTAGTGTTAAGAATGGCTGCATGGAAATCATTAATGAAGATATTGAAGAGCATAGGACCAAGAATGGATCCCTGGGGTACCCTGGTTGGGGTGGGAAGGAAGGCTGAGGTGTCAGTCTTCCATTTTACTGCCTGAGATCTGTCAGAGAGGTAGCTGCTGAACCAGGGAATGGTGTTTTGTGAGAGGTTAAGATTGGAAAGGTGGTGAAGAAGGTGGGTATGGGAGACTGTGTCGAAAGCCTTGGAGATGATACAAGTTCTCTGGAGTCATGGGCATGGTTTACAATGTCTAAAAGAGCTGTTATTGTGCTATGGCCAGGACGGAACCCATGTTGTGTTGGGGTGAGGAGTTGGTTATGTGTAATGAATGCCATGAGTTGGAGGTGGATGCATTTCTCAAGAATTTTTGAAATAGGGGAGAGAATCGCTATGGGTTGGAAGTTGGAGATATTATTTTTGCCTCCTTTATGGAGGGGTAGGATAAAGGCTGCACGCCACAGGTTTGGGATATATGATTCTTGTATGGATCTGTTGGTGAGTATGCTAATGGGGATGGCGATGCTGTCTGCTGCAATTCTTAAGAAGAGTGAGGGGATATTGTCAGGGGCATTGGAGCAAGGCTTAAGCTTAGGTAGAAGTTTTTTAATATATGAGGTGGGGATGGGTTTGAAGTGGAATATGGGAGGTGCGTTTGGGGTGGAAGTTTGGGAAGAGGGTTTGATTTGGGGGAAGGTGTTGTTGTTTGGGAATGTTTTAGTGAGTTCTGCTATAGAGGTAGCAAAGAAGGAGTTGAACAGAGTAGCTATTTCTGGGTCAGATTTACTAGTGTCAGGGCAAGGGTCATTTTTGGTGCCTGGATTGAGAAGTGAGTTGATGGATTTCCAGAATTGTTTGGGGTTAGAGGAGTGGTTAGACTGGAGTTTGATACAGTATGCTTTTTTGTCTTGTATGATACGTTTTTTGGCTAAGTTGCGGAGTTGTTTATATTTAAGAAGGGTGTCAGGGTGCCTATTACGATGATAGAGTTTCCAGGTCTTGTCCCTTTGTTGCATGAGTGTTTTGGTATCTTTACTAAGCCAAGGGGCGGAATTGATTTTTATACATTTTATTCTTGGAGGGGCTTGGGAGTTAAGAGTGTCTAAGAAGGTTGAGTTGAAGAATTCAACAGCACTGTCCAGAGGTAGAATGTCCCAATTTATCAGTTTGAGAGAATTGGAAAAAGTTGTAGGGTTAAGGTTGTTGAGATTCCGATCATGGATAAATTGGTGTAGATGAGGAGAGGAGGGGGTTGCTCTATGGATGAAGGCTGGTAAGTGATCACTGATAGAGTCTGGTAAGGTGCCAGTGTGGGAGATTTTGTTTGGGTGGGAGACAAGGATCCAGTCCAGTATGTAGCCTGGGGGGTTATTTTCATTAGGTCTGGTAATAGCATTTGTGAGTTGAGTGAAATTACACAGATTGATTGAAATGGTGGGGTTATTGGCAGTAATTTTGTTCAAGTCAATGTTCACATCTCCTAGGATGTATGTCTCAAGCTTGATATTATATGAGGCCCATAGAAGGATTTCCTCAAGTGTGTTAATGTTGTTTCCTGGGGGGATATAGAGGGCTATAACACAAATGCTTTTCTGGTTATTTAGTTTGAGATTTCCTATGACTAGTTTAGCCTTGTTGAACTGTGGAATAGGATTTTGGTAGGGAGTGATGGGGAGTAGGCTAGAGTAGAGTAAGGCTACTCCTCCACCTTTCTTTTTTAGGCAGTCTTGTCTAAGTACTTGAAACCCAGGGGGTAGTATTTCAGAGTCTGAAATGTTGGGTTTTACCCATGTCTCAGAGACAGCTGCTATGTCAGGTTGGGTATGGGATAGCCAAGCGTAAAAGTGAGCTTATTTGTTTCTTAGACTCTGGGTGTTGATGGTCAAGATCTTGAGGTATTTAGGGTTGGTAGTAGGGGGTGGTAATGGGGGGAGATGGATTGCTGCTGGTACTAGGTCCTGGGTTGGGGTGTATGTCTCCTGCTAGGCATAGGCAGTTAAATGGGAATGAGAGTAGGGGTTTGGATTTGCTTCTAGAGTTTGATGGGAGGTACAATAGTGCTTTGGGAATATGACGTTTCATTGAGGAGGAGAAGAGTTTTAGTTTAAAGCAGAGAAGTGGGTTTGGAAGCACTAGGGAGGAAGATATAGTGTGGAAATGAGATGTGGCAAAGTTATGATGTGTGTTAGGGGTGATGGTGGGGTGAAGAAGGGATAGGAAAGAAGGGGTTAGTTTGTAAAAGGAATAAGATTTAGCGTGGTAGATTTCCAGTAGTAGGCTAAGGGAAAGGATGAGAATGGCTTGATGAGACATACTGTGGTTTAGGTATAATGGAATAGTTGGGGTTAGGTGTTGAGGATGTAATAGGATTATTGGTGACAGTATATGAGGGAGGAGTATGGACATGTATCTATAGCTTTAAGAATTAGGGATGGGGGAGGGGTGAGAGAGTATTGGAGGATGGAAGGGGATAGTGAGGAGATGAGAGTGGATTGGGTGAGACAGGTGGAGGGGTCTTATGACTAGAATAAGTGTAGGAGCACTGAAGGGGTGGGTGGGAATATTGGGGGTAGGGTAGGGGAGCGGAGTGAGCCTGCAGGGCGAATGGAGCAGGTAGAGCCAAGGAGAAGAAAGAAGGCAAGACTGTGAAGTACAATCAGTGGTTAGGTAGGTAAGCTCAGAGGTAATGAAAGTATGGAAAATGTAGTACTTGTTTACTGTAGTTGTATGCATCACATACAAGTCTCCAGCCAAATTCCTTGTAAGGATAACAGCATATTTAACAGCAAACAGTTTATGTAGTAAAAGCAGTCACAGCTTCAGCTAGTCCCTTAGACTATTGTGAGCATAACAGCATATGTAACAGTAAACAGTTTCTGTAGGAAAAGCAATCACTACGTCAGTTAGATCCCTAGACTACATAAAGTTAGCTAAGTACTTCAGTTGGAAAACATAAACATGCCTGTTAAACCATGTGCACCACAAACATTTGAGAAGAGCTTAAACACTTGCAGGCACTTACTTGCAGGTGTGCACACTGAAAAGGGTATGGTGAAGCTTCCTCAGCACAAGCAGGCCAAAAGATAACTTTCAAAATGGCTCAGCTCAAGGAGACCCACTAGTATAGACTAGTTAATGTGCATGGGGGGAGGAGGGAGATACAAAATGGGGGAAGGTATAACCCAGATAACCAGGATGGGAACATTTTAATCTGAGTCTTCACAAAGGCCCCCACCATGTGATCCCAATTAAGTTCTGATGTACACCTGAACGAGCATAGCAAAAAAGTGGAAGGAGGCCAAGAAGGGAAACATGACAAATCCCTCTTGGAGGAAGTTTACTTAGTCTCTTCAGAAATTTGTCAGGAATCAGTACTGATTAAAAGATGGACAGAGTTGAGGAAGAATTTGTTGGCAACAAACCCAAAGCAAACTCTAGCCTGGCTACCTTTGGAGTAGATGTAGCAGCTGCATCATTGGTTGCTCTCTTTTTGGAGTCACATTATTTTACTTTGTGTTTTCCCTGCCTTTTTCTTTGTCTCTTATCTTTATGTTTCTTGGGCTTGTCTACCTCAGATTCTGCAGACAGCAACCATTTAATGATAGGTTTATTCCTCCAGACTGACATGGCAAATGAACTGAAGACTTTGCACACTGAACAATCTGCAGATAAATAACTGACCCCCATGCACACTAAACGTAACTTATGCATGCCACACTTTGTTGGCATTTTGAACATGTTCTCATTATCTGTATTCATAACTATGAGAGAGAGACAGACACAGATACACACAGATTAATAAGTACTAATGGTATGAAGATACTCTAGCAACTATGCAAAATCTATGAACATTATGTAAAATTATATATGGATGTACTTTGAAATATCAAAGTACAAAACTATCAAATTAAAAAAAATGATCCAAAAAGACTGAAACCACAAAAAATACCCATAACTCGTGTTTTTTTTTTTGCAAGAGAGAAGCCCGGTTACATCCCCCCCCCCCCCCCGCTAATTATGTATATCATCTACAGTAGGGAAAGGGCAAATTCTCCAATCTACACTGTTTGCCTGTTCACAGAGCTGCTGAGACTGGCAGTAAAGGAGCTGCTATACTGTCTTTTGTATTGGAGGAATCCTTTCTAACTTATGATTGTGTATGCAGGCCAGGATACCCTGGCTATACTCAGAGTTTGCAACAGTTTACTTGGAAACTGCATCGGTTGTCTGAAATGTGGTCAACTTGCAGTTTCCAAGTTGGCAGAATGTCAAACCAAAATCAATTGACTACACTATAGTGAATGGGTAGTATAGGGTGATCATTTGGGTTTGACATTGTGCAGGGAGGTCGCAGTTCAGTGAGGAACATGGAATTAGCCCATTTCCTCACTGTGGTATGATCTCAGAGTTTGTATGTTTAATGTGCAGGGGGTGCAGCCCCCCCCCCCCCCACAAAATAGTAGAATTAACGTACCATTGACTGTAGTGTTCATCAGTACATTAATGTGCATAGCAGGAGGTGAGTGACATCACCTCCTGCTATGTCAAATACATCAAACCACGGTGGTCAATATATTCATTGTTGCTTTTGTTTACTTTTTGGAATTTCAAATTCAGCATTTTGGGTCAACATTTTAAATGGTCGACTGAAGCTGTTTCGAAATTCCAATAATAAACTGTTTCCAACAACTATGTTTGGGATGTCTCAGTGCTCATTGTAATTTCCAGGTACCAGAATAGTTGAAGAGACTCTTGCACTAAAACTAGTGTGTATAGAGTAACAGTAGGTCACAAGCAGTCACCCTAGTAATGAGAAAAGTTCACATCTTGCAGACTCTGGTCCATTGCAATTCTGGACATGCATTATGGTGTACACCCTGGTGGCTGAGGTGAGACTGAATGGAAGCACCAAGACTTGAAAATGACTTTGTACTACCCAAAAGTGAAGAAACTTTTTTTTTTCTTTTTACCTTTATGTGGAAGATGCCCTAGAGGTCCAAAGAACACATTAAATCACCTTATGTTAGATAAAGGAGGAATGACTGCACTGTGACCACCCAGCATTTTACTTTTGGTAAAAATTGGTTGTGGCTAAGTTCTAAGATCTCAGGTTCTAGATCTTCTTGGAAACTACAAGAAAACCTTGAGTAATAACCAGATGTAATTTGATCTGGTGTGACCTCTTGAATGGCTCTTTTTCAAAGTAAGTCTAAAAACTCTTGTCTGACTGCATTATATTGTTGGGATGATACAATGAGCAATTAAACAATGTGCAGCTGGAGTTGTTTGAGGAACAGAATGGTATAACATCTGGATACATGGGTCCAGCACCCATCTGCCTACATGATGGTCATCCATAGAGGAAGTTAGAGAGTACAGATAACCAACTGTCCTTACAGCATTTTGATTTCACACAGATTCCCCTGCCCCAAGGATGGTTGCAGAATCTTAGATTCTGCCAATTACCTATACCCTCAGATGGCATCTGTTCTGCAAGGTCCCATGGACACACTAGCATCTTTTAGAGCACTGGCTTCTAGTTTACTGCTATCTGTGTTGGTATCAAAGCTTATGTAGATTTGTGTGTGTGTGTGTGTGTGTGTGTGTGTGTGTGTGTGTGTGTTTGGTGGTTTTGGTGGTGGGGGTGTTGAAGTCATAAACTTAACACCAACATCAAGCAGTAACAGTCCTACTTTCTTTTTCACTCTGCCAGCTTTTCTTTCACTTTTGCTGCAAAATAAGTTGGTACCATTATAGGAGGCACTAAGGATGGATGTCTTGAGGTTCTCAGCAAAACCTATAACCTGCAGCCAGGTATGATGAGAGACAGCTATGCTGATACTCATTGTCCTGACTATACCATCAGCAGAATTCTGTGTCAGCCACATAAAGAGGTTAGAAATAGTGAAAATCAATGCCTGCCAATACATCTTAGTT